>NW_021703773.1:35056708-35066683 GCF_005190385.1 Monodon monoceros
TGAGGGTCGGAGGGAACAAGGGAGGGGGACTTACCCCGTTTTCTGCCGGATCGGGTGGATGAGTAGAGGTTCCCTGGTTGTCTCCTGGGGGAGGGGAAGAGCGGCCCGCGCGGTAACCCGCGGGGCTTGGTACCCCTCCCGGGTTTCGGCACCAAATGTAAGGTCGGATCTTAGCAAACGGCACCGCGAAACAGAGGAAAGCTTCAAGTGAGCTTTATTAGGGAGTGCTCCCGGGCGAGGTTCACTGGTCCGAGAGAAAGGGGCCAGAGAAGGTGCACCCGGGCGAGGGTTGGGCAAGATTTTATAGGGGAAGAAGGGAAAGGGGTGTGGTGAATCCGGGAGGGCGCAGGGTATTCCTTATTTGGTGGTCTTTTCGGGTATCCTGGCAATATCCGGTGCCGGTTGCATCAGTCTTGGGACCGTTAGTCCCGCCCCTCGAAAGGCGGGAAGGCTGGGCCGGGTGGAAAGTCCCCAGGTCAGTTCCTGGAACTGGGTGGTCCGGAGAGTTTCGGTCTGATGCAACCTGTGAATCTGATTGTGTTCCCCTGCCTCGGGCCAGTTGGCCTTACCGTCGTCATCACACGGGAGGAACGGTGGGTGACCATTGACATGGCAGGTAAGCTTGTCCAATTTCTAGTGGACACAGGAGCTACTTACTCTGTCCTGACTTCTCACGCTGGGCCCCTTGCCCCTGTAATCTGCTCTATTGTTGGGGTCGACGGAAAGCCAAAACTAAAACCCCTCTAACTTGCACCTGGGGAAAAATTCTTGTAACTCCCAAGTTTCTTGTCATGCCTGAATGCCCCAGCTCATTATTGGGAAGGGATTTTCTCTCAGCCTGTGGTCAACACTTAGTCTCTGAAAACCAAAGCCAAGGAATGTTTTTGGCTGGAGTATGTACTACACAAGACATGGGCAGCCCAACCCAAAATATTCCCCCCCAAATTAAAAAACTTACAGCTCCACGGGTCTGGGATCAGGGAATCCCAGAGAAGGCAAAGTTTGTCACTCCTATAAAAATCACCTTAAAGGAAACTAGTAACTTCCCTACCAGGTGCCAATACCCTACAAAACCAGAGGCTCAACAAAGGCCTCCAACCCCTAATCTCAAAATTCATTAAATACCCGCTTTTGGTGCCATGCCAATCTCCCTGTAATACTCCAGCCCTACCTGCTCTTCTCCAGGAACCCTTATCTCCATCATCCTTTTAAAATGCAATTTCAGACTTTCCTGGTAGCACAGTGGTTAAGAATCTGCCTGCCAATGCAGGGGACACGGGTTCGATCCCTGTTCCAGGAAGATCCCACATGCCGCGGAGCAACTAAGCCCATGGGCCACAACTACTGAGACTGCAACTACTGAAGCCCACGTGCCTAGAGCCTGTGCTCCGCAACAAGAGAAGCCACCGCAATGAGAAGCTCGTGCACCACAACGAAGAGTAGCCCCCGCTCGCCGTAACTAGAGAAAGCCCTCGAACACCAACAAAGACCCAACGCAGACAAAAAAAATTTTTTAATAAAATAAAATAAAACGCAAACTTCAAAGAGGGTAAAGCAATTTAGAACTTGACTTGTGAAGGATAAAGGACACTTAGAAATCCTAAGTGTCTTCTGTAAACATTAGTAAGAAGGGTTTAGCCATCTAGACAGGTGACGTTGATTTGTTCCATCTGCCAGAAGTCCAGTTTGAATCCAACCCCTTGTAACTGATGGGTTTTACGTTGTACCTGACAGAGCTGAAATTTTGAAATGGGATCTATGAAGTCTCTGTGTGTTCGTATACATCTATGTGTGTTGTAGGTGCATGGTACTGCCAGAATTAATTCATAAAAGAGCTCTATTTAATTGGCTTAAAGGAAATTAATTGCTTGTAGGTTATATAAATACTCAGAAACATGATCTGGCCAGAATGAATTTCAGGTTTATGTCATCTGGAAAATATTCAATACTAAATTAATATCTGGCATTGAAGATGGCTTAAGCTTGTTGGTGTAATTAATATAGACATGTCTTTCGAGTCATCAATGTTAAGTATAATATTTCTGTTGTACCTAGGTTTTCTAGAGGTGAAATAAGACCTCATTCTATCTGTTAAAATTTGTCAACGAGGAGAGTAACTCGATGTGAAAAAAACTTTTAAGGAAAGTAAGGTGTGTGTTTTTAGTAAAGAAGGTATGAGGAATGGAATTGCATTTTATTAAGGGAAAAGAAAGTAAGTCTGGATGGTTTTGGAAGGAAAAAAATAAAGGGGTGGATACAGAAAGTGATGGACGTTTTGTGGAAAGTGAACCCTGAGAAAAGAGTTTTGTGCATGGTCAGGATTGACTAGGTTTAGAATAAATTTAATTGAGTAAATGAATTTTAAATGTAAGCTGGTGCAAAACCTGAATTTGGCCTTTCTCTGTTAAAAGGACAAGTTTTCTTAAAATGTTAAACTGCCTTTGGTAACAGGTTTTAAGTTCTTTACCTTTTAAGTGATCTGCTATGTATTTGCCTTTAAAATCTTTTATTGTGGGGCTTCCCTGGTGGTGCTGTGGTTAAGAATCCGCCTGCCATTGCAGGGAACATGGGTTCGAGCCCTGGTCCGGGAGGATCCCAATGCAGCCAAAAATAAAATAAATTAAACAAAACAAAACCAAAAAAATCCCAACAACAAAAAAACTAACCATGCCCTATTTCGAAGTCTCTTGCCTTCGGTGGCCCACTCTCTGTCTGTGGAGCGTGTTTCTCTCTAAATAAATCTGATTCTTACCTATCGCTTCATCTCCAAATTCTTTCATGACAAAGAAAGAACCTGAAATTCACCAGGAACACTAGGTGCAGTGAAAGTATTATACTCAATAATGATGACTCTAAAGACAGGTCTATATTAATTAGATCAACAAGCTTAAGCCACCTTCAATACCAGATATCAGTTTGATGCTGAATATTTTCTAGGTTACATGAGCCCAAAATTCATCCTGGCCAGTTTTGTATTCCTGAGCATATAAGTACTTAGTTTTGTTTTTCTTTTTTAGTCAATTAAGTAGAGTTCTTTTACGAATTAATTTTGGTGATACCATACATCTACAACACACATAGACACATACAAACACACAAACAGACCTCATAGCTCTCACTTCAAAATTTCAGCCCTGAGTGAGGTACAGCAACGTAAAACCCATCAGTTTACAAAAGAGATTGGATTAAAATTGGGTTTCTGGCAGATGGAACAAATCAAGCTCGCTTGTCTAGACGGCTAAATCTTTTTACTAATATTTACAGAAAAGACACTTAGGATTTCTATTTATACCTTGCCCTCTTTTAAAAGGATGGCAGAGATAAGGGTTCCTGACAAGACCAGATAGGACATTTGCATCTCAAAGATACAGGCAAGTTTCTCCTAGGATGACTTTCTAAGATAAGTAAGGAAGGTTTGGGGAGTGGTAAAAGGATTGGTGGGTTTTGGACTATTTTTGGAGCCACACCTCTGGTCCTGTAAAGACTAGATTTGTAAAGCAAGGACAGTATTTTTTCTTTTTTTCAAAGAATTGGGTGGCTACCTCAACGATATGGAAGGGCTGACGTACCCATTTACCTATGTTGGAATGTTTTACTTCTAGCTGCTGTGATTCTTCCGCAATAAGAATGCAGAAAAAAGCATCTCTTAAATCTAGGACTGAGAACCAGCCGTATTCTCCCGGAATAGTTGTGAGCAGAGTGTATGGATTAGGTACCACAGGGTGTGTCTTGGACTATTTCATTAATAGCCCTCAAATCTTGGACAAAGCGATATTCTGCTGAGTTTGGCCTTTTTTTTTTTTTTTTTTTGCGGTACGCGGGCCTCTCACTGTTGTGGCCTCTCCCGTTGTGGAGCACAGGCTCCGGACGTGCAACAGGCTCCGGACGTGCAGGCTCAGCGACCATGGCTCACGGGCCCAGCCACTCCGCGGCATGTGGGGTCCTCCCGGACCGGGGCACAAACCCGTGTCCCCTGCATCGACAGGCGGACTCTCGACCAGTGCGCCACAAGGGAAGCCCTTGTTTGGCCTTTTGACTGGGAGGATAGGGGTGTTATATGGGGACCTGCCAGGTTTAATCAGCCCTGCTTTCGAAAACTTTTCCAGAATGGCTAAATTCCCTTTTGGGCCTCTTGTCTCAGTATATTATTTTAGATTAGGTGTCCCAGCATCCCTTTTGCAAAGGAGATCTCATCCCCAAAGGGGGATTGGACATCTGGCATATATAAGAAGCTATGTTTCAGGGTGAGGTCCCCTAGTTGGCATTCTAGAGGTTGTAAGAACAAACAGGTTTGTACTTCTCCAGAAACTCCCATGACCACGATAGACTGAGATGTTTTCTGTGCAACCTTAGTATTTACCACAGAGTATGTGGCACCCGTATCTACTAGAAAGTCAATCAACTTGTTCCCCACTTGTCAAAGTTACCCGGGCCTCCAGTGGGGAAATTAGAATCGGATGCCTCAAGTCCAAGGGAGTCCCCCGGCCTCTTCATTCATTATCAGAGTGTTCGTCTCTTTCCACCATGTGAGAGGCTCCTGTCTCCTTTTTATTATTCTCCTTCTTATTCTTTAGTCTCGGGCAATCTTTTCTCCAATGCCCTTCCTCCTTGAAGTAAGCACACTTTACCTTCCCCAATGGTTGCTTACCGTCCTTTATGTTACTCGCCTTCCAGGAATTCAATGCTGCTGCCAGAAAGCTGCCGTTCAGTTTGCATCTTCTTGCTTCTGTCGTCATTCCCTGTTGTTGAACACTTTAAAAGCAACATGTACTAATTGAGAAGGGTTCATTCCACATACACCATCTAACTTCTGTAATTTTCTTATATATGGGGTGCTTTGTCCAATGAAGGCCCCTTACGTCCTCAGGGTCTGTATCTGTGTAGTGCCTATAACCTTGATAAATCTTTTCTAGAAACTCCGATGGATCCTCATTTGGTTTTTGTTTTATCTCCTGAATTTTGTTAAAGCTCTTTTGTCTAGGTCTGCCCTTGGGTTTCCTTTCTACCGCTACACTATAAGGGTGCAGCCCTCTGACTCCTTTCCTCCTGATGCAATAGCATAAATGCTTCTACATATGGAATCTCGTCTCTTTCCCCTGGTCTTTTGCAAAACACTTCTAATTGCGAGATCGTACAGTAATTGAGTGGGCCATTCAGGAGCCATCTGTCCTCTGATCCTAACATATATTGGGTCCACACCCCATTACAATAGTATATCACCTCTTTCTTAGTCATAGGCTCATGGCTATGTTTTGCCCATTTATCTAATATACGCCCCAAAGGGCTCTCCTTTGGGATAGATGGAATATTTCCCATTTTTTTATAAGTTTGATAACACCAAAACATGCAAACAAATTCCAACATCGATGCAGGCAAATGAACAGGTTCCCAAATCAGGTAGAGTCCAAGAACAATTCCCCTCTCCAACAGGGTAGCCCAACCAAATGCAAAACAAATTGAGGGGGGAATTTGTTCACAGTAGTACGAGAGCTACATACCCTGCAAAGAGCGAGTCTCGCAGAAGTTTGTTGATTCCTTTCTCCAACTGCCAAGTGCTGGGGTAGCCGGTGCCACTTCAGGGAATTTTGAAGGGAAGATCCTCAGGAGAAATAGTCCCAGAAGCTGCTAGGGCCTTGTCTCAAAATTCCTAACCGGGGCCGGCTAGCCATGATCAGCAAGGCTCTTGGCTGGCTAAGCCAAATTTGTTACCGAGTCCAAGCTCACTCTGCTCGCCACATGACAGGCCAATAAATTGGAGATGAGGTGTTGAGGAAAGGAATAGTGACTTTAGCCGGCATCCAAGAAGATAGCAGACTAGGGTCCTAGAGTACCATCTTATCAGGGTCTGGATGCTAGTTTCTTTTATAGAACACAGAGGGGGAGAAGGTGAGGAAGTAAAGTAAGAAAGGCCATAAGTCTTGCAAAACACCTGGTTGGGCCAGCCTGGGGAGGGGGTGTGTTAATTTCTTCTTTCTTGCAGCCATTCACAGGTGGACAGGGTCAGAATTTCTCCCTGTGAGCTGAACAAAGGCACTTTAGTTTATCATTCAGGCAGAGGGACAGGGTTCCCAGAGGCAGGCTATTATGTCTGCTTATAGCTACAGACAGATAGTAACAAAAGCAATAGAGAGCAAAGGTTAAAGTAAAAGAAACAGATCCAACATGGAGTCAGATTTTGTTCTTCCCTGTTACAAAATGTATAAATCAACTGTGAATGGCCTGGAAGTAAAATTATTTACTATATTTTACTATGTAGGGACATTTTTTATTGATTTCTCCATTAACCAAGAAATAAAGTATAAAATTATCTTCCCATTTTCTTTGGACAATTAATAAATTATTAACATGTTCTTGAAAGTTCTACATAGCCAGTGCTTTAAGAGTCAAGTTCTCCATCCCAGTAATATAACTTATATTGTCACCTCATTATTTACATTTCAGCTTTTCATATTTTCTCATCTTTCATTTTATTTGTAAGTACATGTTTCCTCCAGGGAACTTCAGCTTCATGTACATAGAATTCCGTTATGTCTGATGTCCTGCTTTATTTCCAAGACACAGAATGTTTCCCCATACATAGAATGCACTCAAAAGTATTTATGGATGAAAAAGGATAAATGGATTTTCCTAATATCCTTTTACAATGTCGTTTCATCTTTGCTCTCCAACTGTGTGTGAGGGTTATAATTTTATATCAGTCTGGAAAATCCAATCCAATTGAACAGGGTGTGTGGCTCACAGACTGAAGCCCTATTAGAGTCTAGTTAGGGTGTGTCCCTGGAATGTAGCCAGATTAGGATTCCAGTAAAAGGAAAGTCAAACAGAGGAGACATTTGTCCCCAGAAGAAAAACAGAACAGGAGCAGTTTGGGATGGTGGAGGAAGAAGAATTGGCTGCTTGCAGTGGAACTTGCCTCTGAATCTATTTTAGCTTCACTAGCTCCTCTGATTTTGGGTTCTGGTAAATTCTCCAAACAGTGAGTTGTGAGATGGCTTCATTCCCTTAAAATTGTCTAAGTCGTATCTGTCTTTAGACTTTTGTCCTATCAAAGCAGCTTCTTATGGTCTTTAAATTTTATTGTGCCAAGATTTATTTTATCACTCTCATAATTCTAGATTTGACTATTTGTGTCTTTTTTGGCCCCAACAATACGGTCACTACCAGCCACGTGTGGCTATAAAATTTAAATTAATAAAATTAAATAGCTATATTTCACTACCTCTGTAGTGTTACTTAAATTTCAAGTATTCCATAACCACACGTGTGTGGCAGTTACTGTATTGTACAATGCAAATACAGAGCACTTCCTTCACCTTGCAAAGTTCTATTGGCACGTTGATCTGTATCTTATGTGTTATTTTTTGTTGTAAATACTTCATTTCCTGCCTTTCTGGATTAATTTCCTTTTATGGGTTTCATCAAGCGATTTTCTTCATTTATTTATTACATGTCTTGAGATAGATATTTTAAAATAAGTATCTCAAGATAAAATAAATCTCTTGAGGTATTTATTTTAATTATTAAAAAAATTAATAAATATTAACCTTTGATTCTTATTACTTGAGAGATGGAGTTGCACAGGGATTCCTAGGTATATTGGTTCTTTCTGCTTAGAGGGATGCCCTGTTGCACATGCCTGGGGATTTCTTGCATAACAGATAGGGACTTACATATTCCTATCTATCTATAGAGTAAATAACCTGAGAGTAAAAAATAACAGTCCATTTCACTCTGAATGTGCCTTGATGTCAAAACCAAACATAATCCATGGCCAAGTCTGAATTAGTTTTCCTAGATCTTCCTTCCCTCCTTGGACACTCCCATGTTCTCTGGCTAATCCAAATCCTACACAGTATCTCCTGGGGGTCCCTAAGGCATAGTGAATTGTCCTGGGTAAATGAGTTACTTGGTCATAATATGTAGTTTATCTGTGGGTGCATGAGGCAAGAGAATGATCTGAGGAGTTGCAGAGTGTTTCCCTACAGGAGGAGACCACAGTCTACATGTGGCATGAGTCACGATTCCCGAGGCTTTGAATCAAGGAGGACATTGAATCATTCTGGATGCCCTAGCTTGCTGAACACACAAAACTCAAGGCTTATCATGGCTTATTTGTAAGAGGTCTGTAGTTTGAGCTTCTTTATTAGCATCCACGTCTGTAGCCTTCTAACATGTTACCCTGCAACGAAGATTCTTAGAGCGCATCAGTTATTTTGGTTTGAGGGGCTGGGGGTCACGCCCAGGTGACAGTTTGGGGCTCCATTTCAGGTGGGTCTGGAAGTTCTGCACAGGACTGGAGTCTCATGGCTTCTTCTCCATCCTCAGATTTACCTGCTCAGTGCTTAGACTGCCTGTGAGTGAAATCCCGAGAAAGACTCCTGGCGGCTAAGTTGTTGACAATGGAGCCTCTGGTGAGTAGTGACGCCTCCTTCTCCCGAAGCTACACCCCGAGTGCCATTAGATGGATGAGTTTTTCAAACTGGCTTGTATGTTCTAAGTGTAGTCAGGCAGTGTTCAGTCATCTGAGCTCAAATTACTTTGCTCTAGGACTCTGGGATAGTTATCACGGGTCAGGATTAATCAGAAACTAATCTCGTTCTTTAATTAAACTTATGAGAGCCGGCGCTAATCATATGTATTTACAGAAGAGATAAGAAAGCTTCTTTTAACTTGTTCAACCCTTGTCCTGATTGGCAAACAAAGATTAACTTGTTGACCGTTTTTGGATGTGCTAGGCTTAGGAGTTGGTGATGGCAGGTAGCAGAGCTGAGGAAGGAGCAGACCTTCCAGTCCCTGGAGAGTCAGAGGTTACAGCCTGTGATGTAACGAATCCAGTGTTACACCACCTGGTGTGAGGCTGTTCAGTGTTGACAAGAGCAGAACACAGGTTTAGAACTAAAGGGGAATCGTTTTACTTTTTCTCTATTTGAAACCTTTCACAATTATTCAGTATATACGCACTACTGAAGATTTCTGAAAAAGTCACCAAACTATCATTAGCATTCTTCCCCCAAATCAAACATTTTATATACCTGTTAGTAATTAACCGTTTATTCATATTTGGTAACTGGAAGGAATATGTAGGGAGGAGGATTTTCTTAATTGCTCTAAAAAGAAAGGAGAAAGACTAGAGTAGGTAGAATAAAATTAGGTTCTTTTATAGATTTTTTTAAAACTGGAGAAAACAAAACCAATAACTAGGCTTCTTTCATCCTTCAGCATGGAGACAAGATTAGATTACAAGAGAAACCGTGATAACTAAGGTCTAAGTCCCTGAGAATGTAGAGAGTGGGAGTGCTCCCATCACAGCGATGGTCAGGCTAGGTCTGTCCTTCACTCCAGCTACCTGAGTCCCCGGCTTATGCTTCTGAACCATCTGACCTCAGAGTTTGTTATGAACACCTGTGTCCTGTAGCATTAAGAGGAAACACCTCCTGGTACCTAGTTCTGTATGAATCTTGTTCACTTCTGAGGAATGCTAGGCATTCCTTCGTAGGTCTTGATTGATAGAATAATGTATTTCTTGTAGGTTTGCTAGACAGAAACCACTTAATAGAAAAATACTTTGGATGTTTTAAAGCTCATAACAAGTTATTAAAGCAGTTCATATTTGGGGAATGAAAGGTTCCCCTAGGGAAATAACTTAAGACAAAAGTCATGTTTTCAAAGTAGCCCATCATGGTTGTTTGTCTTGTCATGAATCTGTAGAGTTCCTTGAAATTATTAGGGAACAGAAATTGAGTTATAAATTTGCAAGTGAATATTTTATAATCACCTGTCTGGAAGTCCTAATTCCCAGGTTATTAAAAAAAATGTCCATGTCGTATTATAACACACTTCAAGTGATATTTCTGTGAAATAAAGCTTCATGATGTCAGAGTGTGTAGGTTTCTGTGAATGTACCTGAAAGGCAGACACCAGCTCAGCGCTGGCAGAGAACCGAGGGGAACCCCACACAGAGCGTGATCCTTTATC
>NW_021703773.1:35069683-35091265 GCF_005190385.1 Monodon monoceros
TGTCTTCCCATTTTCTTTGCATAGTTAATAGATTCTTAACATGTTCTTGAAAATACTACGTGGCCAGTGCTTTAAGAGTCACGTTCTGCATCCCAGCAATATATCTTATTTTTTCACCTCATTATTTATATTTCACATTTTCATAGTTCCTCACCTTGCATTTTATTTTTAATTCCAGATTTCTCCCAGGGAATCCCAGCTTCATTTCCACAGAATCCCCGTGTGTATGATATCCTGTTATTCTGAAGACACATAATGGTTCCCAGTATAGAGAATGCACTCGACAGTGTTTACAGTTGAAGAAGGGAATGAAAGGATCTTCTCACTATCCCTGGACATGACCTTACATCTTTGCTCTCCAGCACTGTGTGAGGATTACAATTTCCTATTAGTCTGGAAAATCCAATCAAATTGAACAGGGTGTGGCTCACAGACTGAAACCCTATTAGGGCCGGTAACCTTCTGAGAGGGTGGATCCTGGAATGTAGCCCAGATTGGGTTATAAACTGTTATCCAGGTTTAAAGGAAAGTCAGACAGGCAAAGGGATGCATTTGTCCAGAGAAGAAGAAGCTGGACAGTTTGGGGCTTTGGAGGAAGAGAAATTGGTTGCTTGCTCTGGTACTTGCCTCAGAATCCATTTGGCTTCACCAGCTCCTCCAATTTGGGGTTTTGGTGAGTCCTCCAGACTGTGAGATGTGCCTTGACTTCATTCCATGAAAATGTTGTAAGTCCTATCTGTCTTTACACTTTTGCCCTATCAAAGCAGCCTCTTATGATCTCTGAATCATATTGTGTCAACATGTATTTTGCCACCATCATTTCCTACTGTTGACTGTACATGTCCCTTTTTTCAACTCTAACACTGTTGTCTTGAATGTATTTAGTTAACTGCCTAACCTAAGATTGTAGCCTTGTGCTCTCCCAGTACAGTGACGACCAGCTGCATGTGGCTAGAACATTCAAATTAATGAAATTAAATAGCTAAACTTCACATCCTTGGTAGTGCCAGCCAGATTTCAAGTGTTCTGTTACCACGTGTGTGTGGCAGCTTCTGTATCATACATTACATATGTAGAGCATGTTCTTCGTCTTGGAAAGTTCTATTGACTGTTGATCTACATCTGATGTTTTTTTTTTTTTTTTTTTGCGGTACGTGGGCCTCTCACTGTCGTGGCCTCTCCCGTTGCGGAGCACAGGCTCCGGACGCGCAGGCTCAGCGGCCATGGCTCACGGGCCCAGCCGCTCCGCGGCATATGGGATCTTCCCGGACCGGGGCACGAACCCGTGTCCCCTGCATCGGCAGGTGGACTCTCAACCACTGCGTCACCAGGGAAGCCCCACATCTGCTGTTTTTATTAATTTGTTTCTAAATACTTCATTTTCTGCCTCTCTGAATTATTTTTTTATGGGTTTCATCAAGTGATTTTCTTCATTTCTTACGTGTCTTGAGATAGATTTTTATGTTGAAATAATTATCTCAAGGTAAAATAAATCTCTTGAGATATTTATTTTAATCCTTCCCCCAAATTAATACATATTAACCCACTTTGAGTCCTCTGACTTGTAATCTGGATATAGACATGGTTGCCTAGGTTCCGTCTTCTTTCTACTTGTAAGGCGGCTCTCTTGCATATGCCTGGGGTTTCCCTGGATATAGGGATTTACATATTCCTATTATCAAGAGAAGAAAAATCTTAACTGTAAAAAAAGACATTTCATTTCACCTTCAAATTTGCCTTGAAGGCAAAACCAAAGGTAATCCATGGCCAACTCTTGATTGGTTTTCCTAGGAAGTCCCTCCCACCTTGGATTGCCCAGGTGCTCTGGAGAATCCAAACACTAAACTTTTCCTTGAGTGTGTTTTGGGCATTGAGAATTGTCCTGGATACTTGATTCCAATCCACAATAAACAGATGCTGGCATTAACCCAAGGCTTCTCTTTATTTCTGATAGAAAATGATCACTGCACTTTCACTTTGATTGTGGCGGGAGTTCAGGAGAGAAGGAACTTGAGAGCAAATACCTTTAGAAGATATTTCTGTTTCAAGATAGACAGGATGTAATGAGGGGATTGATTGTGCATCATACGGGGAGGTTTCCCCCAAAACTGGGCGATAAAAATGAAGACATAAATAACAGGGAGTTTCTTCTGATTGTTAATGTTAGCGGTCATATTACAGGTAAAACCTAGGTGATCTTTGTTACCCTAAAGGAATTTGAACACAGGACACAGACTGAACAAAATTAAATGACAGCTGATCCTTCTTCTAGATGTGTAACTCTGTCATATATTAAAGTTTTTGGAACCTCTGCATGTCATTGGTAAATAAACCAATTTTCTGCTAAACCTTAGCCATTCCATATTTCTGAGCATCCTTGACACAGAGGGTTGAGAGAGTCCACGACCGGAACACTATGACTCGTGTACCCCTGCTTCCTTCTGGAGCAGTGGATGTTAAGAACGAGACCGGAAGGGTGGGTGCCACGGTTCCTCCAAGTGGAATAAGTCCTTGGTTTAACTGCATCCTGAAATAGGTCCTTGGCTGATTAATATCCACGTAGATGGGGGACAGAACTAAAAGTCAGGGTTGAGGGAGAACTGGGAGGCAGTGAGGTTCCAGCGGGCTGCCAGGGGTGTTGGAGGACCACTGTGGGTGCATAAGGGAAGAGAATCATCTGGGGATTTCCAGTGTTTCCTACAGGAGGAAACCAAACTCTACTCTGGCATGAGTCAGGGTTCCCGAGGGTTTGAATCAAGGAGGACGTTGAATGCTTCTGGAGCCCTAGCCTGCTGAACACACACAGTCAGTGCTTAGCACATTCTTATTTGCAAGCTCTCTGAACTTTGACTTTCTGTCTTAGCAACCACAGCTCTAGCTTCTTCCATGGGATCTGGGAGAGGAGAGACTGCACCTGTTCTTAGGATACACCACTGGTTTCCGTTTGCTGGGCTGGGGTCACAGCCAGGTGGAGGTGGGGGGCTCCATTTCAGGTGGGTCTGGAAGTTGTGCACAGGACTGGAGTCTCATGGCTTCTTCTCCATCCTCAGATTTGCGTGCTCAGTGCTTGGATTGGCTGTGAGTGAAATCCCGAGAAAGACTCCTGGCGACTGAATTGTTGACAATGGAGCCTCTGGTGAGTAGCGACGCCTCCTTCTCCTGAAGCTACACCCCGAGGGCCATTAGCAATCGTTCCCTCATTCACACCTTCCACCTCTTAGTAATTAAGCTTTTATTCATATTCGATAACTGGGAGGAATGTGTAGGGAGGAGTATTTTCTTAACTGTGCTGCACAGAAAGGAGAAACAGTACAGTAGGTAGAATAAAATTAGGTTCTCTAATAGATTTTTGAAAAATTGGAGAAAAACCAATCACTAGGCTTCTTTCATCCCTCAGCATGGAGATGAGATTAGATTCCAAGAGAAACAGTGATAACTAAGGTCAAGGTCCCTGAAAATCTTGAGTGGGAGTCCTCACGCCACAGCGATGGTCAGGCTGGGTCTGTCCTTCACTCCAGCCACCCGAGTCCCCGGCTTATTCTGCTGAACCATCTGACCTCAAAGTTTGTTATGAACACCTGAGTCCTGTAGTGTTAAGAGAGAGAACACCTCCTGGTACCAAGTTCTGTATGAACCTTGCTCAGTTCTGAGGAATGTTAGGCATTTCTTCATGATCCTCTGACAATTGCATGATTAGTAGAATAGTGTTTTGTATTTAGCGTAGGTTTGCTAGAACGTAAACACTTCATACAATTATATATGTGATGATTTCAACACTCATAACAAGTAATGAAAGCAGTTTCTTTTTGGAGAATCAAAGATTCCTCTAGGGACATAACTTAAACCAATAGTCATGTTTTCAAAGTAGCCCATCATGGTTATTGCTTGTCTTGTCATGAATCTGTAGAATTCCTTGAAATTAATAAGGAAGAGAGATTGAGTTATGAATATACAAGTAAATCTTTTATTATCAACTGTCTGGAAGTCCTAATTTCCAGGTTATTGAAAAACTTCTACAATGTATTATAACACACTTCAAGTGATATTTCTGTAAAATAAGGCTTCATGACGTCAGAGTGTGTAGGTGTCCGTGAATGTACCTGAAAGGCAGACACCAGCTCAGCACTGGCAGAGAACCGAGGGGAACCCCACACAGAGCGTGATCCTTTATCCACCCAGACACCATCACCTCCTCATCTCAACCCTCCCACCCTGGACAGTGGTAGGGACTGCTCTGTCTAAACCAGAACATCCCTGATGTTTTAGGAATCAGTGACGTTTGAAGATGTAGTGATCAACTTCACCCAGGAAGAGTGGGCCCTGCTGGACACATCCCAGAAAACCCTGTTCAGAAACGTGATACTGGAAAATATCACCCACCTGGTCTCCGTAGGTGAGTCTGTCAACACGGATGTACGTGCACGTGTGTTCACTGCATTCATTCACTCACCGAACAAGCATTTAGATCAGCTTCCCCGTGTCCCACTCCAAGTCCTTCCTGCTTCTTTGATAGTCCTCATAACTACTTAAAACGAAGATGTTTCTTTTCACGGTACTTTGCATTACTACACTGGAAAGTAATCTTGGCCACATTTCATACCTCTGTGGCTACTCAGTGTTTACACTCAGAACAGAACTGGGGACTCAATGGATATTTTAATGCATAAGTAAATGGATCAAATATTTTAAAAATGATTCTTCTGTTCTAGTCACTCCATGAAGGCTTGAGACCAGAGTCGTGTATATGACATAATTTTGATGATTCCTGTAAGGTGTATCCTTACTAGCTCCTGTTTGAAAGTAATTTTCAGCCCACTGTAGAGTCTTTCAATCTTCCCCATTTGGAAAACACTGAGGATTCTGTAATCTTTGAACTTGTGCACAGGCATCAGCCGCTAGAGGGCCTCACTGTGTTTGCTGCTGCTCTGGATTTCCTCCTGGTCTGCTGAAGGACCTTCACTGTTCTGTCTGTTGAAGATGTTGTTGCCTGCACTGACCTTCAATTATCTCTGTATTTTCCTCTTTCCCTTACCCTGGACTTGAGCACAGCAAAGGGTAATTAGCCCAGACTCAAAATCCAACACTTTTTTTTCTTTTTCAAATCAAACAGGGTATCAGATCAGCAAATCAGATGTGATTTCCCAGCTCGAACAAGGAAAAGAGCTGTGGAGTGAAGCAACAGGATGCCTCCAAGGCCAGAGTCCAGGTAAGAATCAGGGGCCTGTGCTTCACTGCAAGAAAGTTTCAGTCAGTGTGTTAAGTCCTTGGAAACACCAAATGAAAGTTTTATGAAGTGAGCGATATATTCTAAACTGGAAGTGAGGACATTGGGCTGAAATTCTTCATGTTGTTATCATTCTTTGCATCTAGCAATGAAAATTCATATTACTTCCTGCCATTTTCTATTCTTTAGGGAAAAGGGTGCTCGTGGACTCACTGCAGTTAAACTTTCACATAGTGATTCTTGTTCTGATCGCCCCATTTAATGTGTTTTCCATCATTTGCTGACCCAATGTCTCTCCACCACATTACATTTTTATATTTTAATCCTCTTTTTATCTAATAGACAATGACTTTTAAAGTATTTCTACTACCTTGAGTATTTCTTTATTATACATTATTTCTCCAACTAAGTGCCAACTTTTGAAAGATACTCACATGGACGTTGGTGTTTGTTTACATTTCTGTTTCCCTAATGCCATTCTAAAATCTATATTTTTTCCATTTCTTTAGATGGTGAAAGTCTGCTTAGACAAGAAATGATATTCACGCAAAGTGTCTACAGGAAGCACATATCTGCCACCATGTCAATGGTAAGTTTCATGGGTAGAACAACAGTCATCTAAATGAAGGACCTGGCAGTGAGATAAGTTGGCAATTGAGCACAATTGCTGGTATGTAATTAAGTGGAGATTGAACTCTTTCTGGGAATATTTTTGGATAGGCTGAAATCAGTTAAGAAATTAATATGAGCTCAAAGCGACAACATGAGACCTAAGAAAAAAAGGCTGTTGCACAAACGTTGCTCATCTCATAGTCTTTACAACAGACTGAAGTCTTCAAAATTAATCTGATATCTGGGTTGGGAAACTATAAAAGAGAACGTTTGTGCCTGCAAGGGAGTAACACAACATGTGTATGCAACTGACACTGGAAACATTTTAACAGGAGACTACAACTGACTGATGCTATAGGGTGTAAATGTAGAGGAATGAGTGTCTGCATAGATGTGGGCAAACCAGTAACAGCCTCCTATCTCTTTCCCAAAGCAGGTTTCTCACACACAAGGGGATCCTGTTGGATGGACTGATTTGAGTGATGAATTTACTCCTAGATCTTCACCTCAACATTCACCAATTCCCTTAAGAAGGAAAAGTAATGTCAGCAAACAGCATGGAAAATCACTTAGTCAAGGGTCATTCCTTGACGGACAGGATCACATTCACACTAGAGCTAAATCGTTTGAATGTCCTCTATGTGGGAAAGCCTTTAGTACTTGCTTTAGGCTCAGCCAACACAAGATGATTCACACTGAAGAGAAACCATATAAATGTCGTGTGTGTGGGAAAGTCTTCAATCAAAGTCCCCACGTGAAACGACATGAGAAAACTCACACAGGAGAGAAGCCATATAAATGCTGTCTATGTAAGAAAACTTTCAGTCAAATCTCTTACCTTAGAAAACATGAGAAAATCCATCCCAGAGAGAAGCCCTATGAATGTCATCTGTGTGGGAAAACCTTTAGTCAACGTTCTGGACTTCGCACACACAACAAAATCCACACTGGAGAGAAACCACATGTATGTCTTCTGTGTGGGAAGGCCTTCACTCAAACTTCTGAACTGACTCGGCACAAAAGGACCCACACAGGAGAGAAACCCTATGAATGTCAGCGGTGTGGGAATGCCTTCAGTCAGCATGCAAACCTGAGAAGACATGAGAGAACCCACACTGGAGAGAGGCCCTATGAATGTCAGTGGTGTGGGAAATGCTTCAGTCGTGGCTCTTCCCTGAGACGACATGAGGGAAGCCAGCACTGGAGAGAAAGTCAGGAGGGCCCTCAGTAGACGTTCTGACCTGAGATGACATGGCGTCATACATGTGAGGAATGTGGATGGAACACCAGCATAGCTTTAACATTTAACCACACCAAGGTTCACACCCACTAAAGACACTCTGTCTGTAATCAATATGGACACTCGTTCAGGCATCACACTCCTCAGTCCAGACAGGCATCACCTGTGGATGTGGATCCATACGTGCGTGCCCTCTCTCTGTGGCAAAGCCTTTAATCATTGGCCTAATTTTAGGTAACTTAGTAGAACTCACTCTATAAATACAATATGGGTGTTTTCAGCAACAGTTCCCCACTCTAAAGACCCTAGAGCAGTGGTCCCCAACATTTTTGGCGCCAGGGACTGGTTTTGTAGAAGACAATTTTTCCACAGGCCGGGGGGGTGTGGGGTGGCATGGGGAATGGTCCAGGCAGTAATGAGAGTGATGGGGGGCAGCAGATGAAGCTTGGCTCTCTCTCCTGCCACTCACCTCCTGCTGTGCGGCCGCGTACCTGACAGGCTGTGGACCAGGTGTTGGGGACCCCTGCCCTAGAGACTTGAGCAGAGGATAACCAACCCCTAGTTCTTCTTTGATAATTATTCTTCAACACGAGCCAACTCCAGGTGGAGAACAACTAAGACTGTAATGACTTAACAAACATTCAGCTGATCACCAGGCTTGATGTGCACAAGAAACTCCTCCAAGAAATAAACACTAAAACAAGAACGAAGATGTAAACTCTTGAGAAATACCCAAGTATGTTGAGCAACACCAAAGCATACTTATAAATAATTCATCCTGAAGAAGTGAATCAATGTAAAGTCATGAGAAATTCTTTCTTCATAGAGCAACCTCTCTGGAACACGTGTGCTCAGACTGTACAACACACCCTCAGTGTCATGAAGGAAGGGAAGTCTTCAGTGATCACTTAATTCTTAGTCAACATTAAATTCTCACACTGAGGATGTAGCAATCCTAAATATCAAAGTGGAACTACAGCTAGATTTTGTATCAGAAAAAACTGACCCTC
Source organism: Monodon monoceros (assembly GCF_005190385.1). NCBI lineage: Eukaryota > Metazoa > Chordata > Mammalia > Artiodactyla > Monodontidae > Monodon > Monodon monoceros. The sequence goes on from NW_021703773.1 coordinate 35,077,770, forward strand.
TGAGTGGGAGGGGGAGCCTCTTAAAGAATCCTTTAACACACATTCAGGCAAATTGTGATTTGTGGAAATACCTCTTCATGAAAATGTAGCATAAAATGGAGAGTGAAGTGATCTAGCAATACAGAATGTAGAGTTTGGAAGAAATTAAAATTTGTGTATAGAATAATAGTTGCAAATATTCAAACAATAAAGTCTGTGGCTAAAGGAGCCAAGTGTTGGTGTCTGGTTTTCTTTGTGCCCCTGTAAACACAGGGATTCAGATCTGCACTCCTGGAAAGTGGGCAGAGACTCAGCCCCACTCTCTGAGTGTCCCCTTTCTCCACAGCTCTTTCCACACAACTCACCTCCACTCATTTCAACATCCCTCAACCCCATCTACCCTTTGAGGCCCTGGTAGTGACACAGCTCTGATCTTCAGCTCCACTGGCCAGGTTTCCCAGAATGTCACCAACCTGGTCAGGCAAGGTCATGAGGAAGTCTCAAAGACATCTATCTAGTCCTACACTTTTTGAGGCCCCTCAACATATTTCTGCAGATGGAAACCACCGGAGGCTAAAGAGACAGGCATCTCTGCCCTCCCAGACCTCAGAAATCTCTTTTGTTATTTTCTCCCAAAACCTCTGAATTGAGCTAAGTGGATGAAGAGTTCCTTCCAGGATCGTACTCTCTATCTTATTCAGCTGATTCCTGAATTATGCACCCAGCAGTCTCACTAAAGAGGAACCCAGCCTCGTTACCCCCACATAAGCTCATGGAATAAGCCTCCAGGAATATAAAATGCCTAAAACTATCAGCCATCATGTAAGCCAGTTTTTAAAATAATTAGTGCAATGTACTTTTCCCCAAGAAAAAAATGAATGTTCTCACAAAGCAGATCTCCCCACTCTGTCTGCAGGACTTGGAATTTATCCTTCAACACAAACCAATATTGAACATAAATCTCAAGGGAAATTCTTCCAGGATATCCACTGGGATGACTTGTGTTCTTGTAGCACAAAGTAGCACAATTCCCAAACCACAGGCCTGAGTCCCTTTACAGGAACACATACAAGGATGATACTGACCCATCATTACTTTTCAAATCTCCACAAGGGATTCTGGGGAACAGTCAGGGTGAAAAACAGTCTTGTGTGAGGAGGATGAGCAACAAATTCTATTGTCTATCGATTGTGACAGATTTCCTTCCCTGGGTACGAAAGGCTTCATAAGGTCCTGTGAGCTTGGAGCAGCATAAAAGTCAGCTCGGAAAGAAAACTTGCCCCATGGACCCTTCCTCAGCCACCTTGGAAACTGCATCTCGACCAGTGGGGTTTGTCCAGCACCCACTTTTCTGAGATTCTACTGACAGATAGGAGGAGCACGGCTGGATTTCAGGTTGGTTTGAAGTAAATTTGGTGTTCAGTTAATCGCCCAGAGAAATAGGACAGTGGTCAACATACGTAGTGATATGGCTTTAGGCAATGGGGTAAAGATTCTTTAAAATTTACATTTCTATTCTTTTTTTTTTTTTACTGAGGTATCATTCAGGTATAATATTAGATAAATTTTATGTTTACAACAATATATTTCAACTCCTGTATACCATGCACCTGCTCAGGACAAAAAACTTAGTTTCTGTCTTTTACCATCTTGTGGCATTTTACAAATTGGGCCTTCCACCTGCCACTTCCCTTCTGGTTTCCAGTATTCTGTCTTGTGCATCTATGTGTTTGTTTTGGTGCCCTTTGGTTTCATCATTAATTTTTTTCTTTATTTTTTCTTGTAATTTTTTAATATTCCACATATGGGTAAAGTCATAAGGTGTTTGTCTTTTCTGCCTGTCTTATGTTGTTAGCATGATATCCTCCAGGTCCCACCATGTTGTGGAAAATGGCAAATGTCAAGTGTTTTATGACTGAATAGTGTTCCATTAAATACCTACTACCTCTTCTTTATCTGTTTTTCCATTGATGACCACCTATCTCAAGGAGTGTACTGTCGCTGTTTTCTTCTAGCATCTTTACAGTTTCAGGTCTTATATGCAAGTATTTCATGTGTTTTGAGTTCAGGTTTGTGTATGGTGTGAGTTCGTGACCTTGGTTCTTTATTTTTAAGGGTAATTCTGAAACCAGAAACTGATACAATACATCGTTCTTCACACTATTTATTACAAGAAGATGAAAATTCAGAAGACATGTAAATCAGCATTCTGATTTATGTGGGGAACTGAAACAGCAGTTATCAAAACAAGGTGCGATTTTCTATAGGCATTGAAAGCCTAAATAATGGATTTGTTCATTCTTAGCTGAAACCTCTTTGTCTTCCATTAACAGAAACTAGATAAAAAAGAAACACTGAAGAGAAAAGATTTAAAGCTCGGCTGTGAAGCTTCTAGTTTAATAGAGGAGGAAATGTTTTTCCTGAGTGAATTTGTACTTGAAAATGGCCTGCTCTGATGTCCGATGGGAAAGTCGAATTTTCAAGAAGTAAGCATAGTTTCCTTTGACTTTTCAGTTGCATGTACCACAATATTAAATGCAGCTTTCTCATCGCATAATTATTTGTTCCATGTGGGGAAATGTTGTCTTTCTTTTTCCTGTCTATTTTTTATCAGGACATGGATGGTGCTGGTGGCTGCAAGATAACATGAGTGCACTTGATGCCATAGGACTTGACACCTCACTGTGATTAAACAGTAAATTTTATGCCATGCATGTTTTACCACAGTAAAAATTGTGATTCTCAGAAAAAATAAGCATATGCAAAAATGTTTAATTTTCTTTCACATCATGATTATTCTTAAAAGTTTGTACAGGTGTCCCTCTAGTTTTAAAATGCATGATAACAATAAATCACAATGTATAAACCTTCCTTAGAGACAAGGTAAGAAAAAAAAGGGATAGATATCTTTCCTTGGCTACAAATGTCTTAGCAGGGTCACGTGACCTGGAGTAGTATAACAGTAAGCAAGAAAAAGACCCTTCTCCGATGGACCCTTCCTTAGGCACCTTGGAACCCACACTGTATCCAGTGGGGTTTGTCCAGCACACATATTTCTGATGATCTACCAACAGGAAGTACCCAGCTTGATTTCAGGTTGATTTGCTCTATATTTGGTGTTCATCTTGTTCCTCAGGTAACAGGGCAGTGGTAAAAATAATGATGTGGCTATGCGCAAAGGATACAGATTCTTTAATTTCTTTTCAATTTATTGTGCAGTAGACTTTTTTAATGAGGTATTTTTTGGTTATAATGTTAGATAAGTTTTTTGTGTATGAAAATATATTTCAACTCCTGTACCAGGCTGGATTTCAGCTTGTTTGATTTTATTTGGTGTTCAGCGTATCCCCTAGAGAAACAGGACTCTAGACAAAATATGTATAGATGTGGCTTTATGCAATGAGTCATGGATAATTTAACTTTTAATGTAATTATTTATTTTTCTATGGTATAATTGGGTTATGATATTACATGATTTATATGTATAAAAATATATTTCAACTCCAGTATGCCATAAAAGTGATCAGCACCAAAAACTTAGTTTTTTTCTTTTGCCATCCTGTGGACCCATCTTACTCATTGACCATCCCCCTGCTGCTACCCTCTGATATCCTCTACTCTGTTGTGTGAATATATGTGTTTGTTTTTGTGTCGTTTGCTTTCTTCTTTAATTTTTTTTACTCATTTGTTTTTCGTTGTATACAGTGTTCCACATATGAGTCAAGTCGTAAGGTATATGTCTTTTCTAAATGTGTCTTCAAGACATTATTAGAGTAAAGGTGATATGTAACCTTGATTGGTTAAGAAAAACCTCATCAAGGTCATGTGACCTGGGAGCAGACTCAAAGGCAGCTTGAACGTGAAATTCCCCCACTGACCTGTCCTCAGCCCCCTTCAAAGGTGCACAGAGTATCCAGCACCCACCATTCTGAGCACCTACTGACAGATAAGAGGTACACAGCTGAGATTCAGGTTGTTTGATTTAAATGTGGCGTTCAGCTTGTCTGTCAGAGAAATCCGACAGTAGACAAAATATGTACTGATGTGGTTTAAGCAATGGGGCACAGACGCTTTAATCTTTTAATTTAATTATTTTTGTAGGGTATCATTCGGTCAAAATGTTAGCTAAGTTTTATGTGCACAAAAATATATTTCAACCCCAGTATACCATTAAATTGCTTACACCAAAAACTTAAGTTTTTTTGTTGCCATCCTGTGGACCCATTTTACTCATTGGCCACCCCCCTGATCCTACCCTCTGATATCCACTGCTCTTTTCTGTGAATATATGTGTTTGTTTTTGTGTCATTTCTTTTCCTCTTTAACCGTTTTTACTTATTTGCTTTTTGTATTTGTGTTTAGTGTTCCACATATAAGTGAATTCATAAGATATTTCTCTTTTCTAAATGTGTCATTGATAACTACAAGGTGACATATAATGTTAATTGGTTAATTGGTTAATTGGTTAAAAATAAGCCTCATCAAGGTCTTGTGACCTTAGAGTAGTATAAAGTCAGCATGAAAGGGAAATTCCTTCCTCAGCCACCCACAAAGCTGCATCTCCTCAGGTGGAGAGTGTCCAGCACCCACCATTCTGAGCATCTACTGACAGAGAAGAGGTATCCAGCTGAGTTTCATGTTGTGTGATTTAAATTTGGTGTTCAGCTAGTCCCTCAAGGAAGCAGGACAAGAATAAAATTACGTAGTGATGTGGCTTTAGGCAGTTGAGTATTGATTCTTTAATTTCTTTTTAATTTAATTAAACTTTTTTTAAACTTAGGTATCATTCCATTATAATTTTAGTAAGTTTTATGTGCACAGCAATACATTTCAGTTTCTGTGTACCATACACCTTCTCAGCACCAAAAATGCAGTTTTCCTCTGTCACCATCTAGCTGCCTCATTTTGTCCATTTTGCCTCTGCCCGTGGCTTCTCTTCTGATTTCTACTACTCGGGTCTGTGTATCTTTGTATTTGTTATCGTGTCAATTTTTTTCTTCCTTAAAGTTGTTTTTACTTATTTCCTTTGTTTTTGTTAGTTTTTTGTGTTCCACACATGAGTGAAATCACGAATTATTTCTTTCTCTTAACATGTCTTCAGACGTGGTCAGAGCAAAGGTGACCGATGATGTTGATTGGTTAAGCAACCCTTAACAAGGTCATGAGACCTTGGAGAAGTATCAGGTCAGCTAGGAAAGGAAACTCCCCCTTGACCGTCCTCAGCCCCCTTCAAAGCTGCATTCCTCCACCCACCTCCCTGATACTCTCCTGACAGAGAGGAGGAGCACAGCTGGACTTTAGGATAGTTTGCTTTAAATTTGTGTTCGGCATATCCCTCAGAACAAGAAGTCCATACTGAAGATATGTAGTGATTTGGCCTGGCAATAGGGTAACGTGTCTTTTTTTTTTTTTTTTTTTTTTATTTATTTTTGGCTGTGTTGGATCTTCGTTGCTGCATGCGGGCTTTTCTCTAGCTGCGGTGAGCGGGGGCTAGTCTTCGTTGCGGTGCGAGGGCTTCTCATTGTGGTGGCTTCTCTTGTTGTGGAACACCGGCTCTAGGCATGCGGGTTTCAGTAGTTGTGGCACATGGGCTTCAGTAGTTGTGGCTCGTGGGCTCTAGAGCGCAGGCTCAGTAGTTGTGGCTCACGGGCTTACTTGCTCTGCAGCATGTGGGATCTTCCCAGGCCAGGGCTCAAACCCATGTCCCCTGCACTGGCAGGTGGATTCTTAACCACTACGCCACCAGGGAAGCCCCAAGGTGTCTTTATTTTTATAATTTCATTTTTTAAATTGCATTAACAGTGGGTGTTAATATTAGATGTTTCATTTGTACAGCATTACATTTCAAATTTTGTAAACTTTAACACAGGATCACCACCAAAATTTTCCTGTCCCACTGTCACTACACATTTGCCCACCTTTACCATTGTGCCTTGGCCCCTGACGTTTCCTCCCTGGTATCCACTACTCTGTTCTGTGAATCGATATGTTTGTTTTTGTCATTTGGTTTGTTCACCAATTTGTTGGTTTATTTCCTTTTTGTTTGTTCTTACTATCGTACGCATGAGTGAAGTCCTTTGGTTTTCACCTTCAGCCTCTGACTTTCTTCCTTAGCATCATAACAATAAGTTCTATCCATGTTCTGGAGAATAACAAGATTTCAGCTTTTTTTATGGCTGAATAGATTTCCACAGAATATACATACTATTGTTTCCTTATCCCTTTTTCCGTTGATTGGGAACTATGTCAAGGAGCATATATCTTTTGTTTTCTTCTAGGAGTTTTACAATTTCAGGTCTTATCTTCAAATCTTTCATAGATTTTGAGTTGAGTTTTAAGTATGGTGTCACATAATGATCTAGATCATTTAACATCAGTAGCAGTTTTGAGAACAGAGGCTGAAAAAATACATCCTTCTGAATGCTCTTATTACGTGAAGATTCAAATTCTAAGGAATTTAGCACCCTAGCATTCTGACTGATGTGGGGCACTGGATGAGCCGTTATGAAAACTTGTTGGGATTGTCTGTAGGCATTGAAAGCCTAAAAGATTATCACTCGTCCTCAGCTGAAACATGTGCTTCACATTTTATTAACTAGGTAAAAGTGAGACGCTGAGGTGAAGGATTCAGAAAACAGCTCAGACGCTGCGTTGTGCCCCGTCTAAGCTAGCAGAGGAGAAAACAATTGTGTTACGTGAGTTTGTATTTGAGAACTGCCTTCTCTGATGTCAGATGGGAGAGCCCAGTTCTCAAGGAGTTATCAAACTTATGTTTGGTTTTCAAATGCCTGGGCGTCAATATTAAATGTGGCCTTTCCATAGCATAAGTATTTCTGTACGTGTGGGGAAATCTTTTCTCACTCTTATCTATTAGACTGTGATACATGTAACCAAAGTCTCTAACTTTAGTCTTTCAAGGATGCAAATCCAAATTCACAGTTCTGCCTGAAACTTCTAACAAGTCAGGGTCCTCATCTGTGGGTAGGTATCTGGAGAGAATGGAGAAATGTCTGGGCAGAGAAGTCAAAGTATCAGGAACCTGGATTTCCTTAGTGGTCGTGAGCTTTCATGACCCCATTTGTGTGGAGGGGGCAGGGGTGACTTGTATGAATGTGACAGTTTTCTCTTTCTTTATACAGAGGAAATTCAAAAAGTAAGATTGGGAAGAAGCACCAGGGAGCGGGGAACATGGCCGGTCGTTGCAGACAGCTGGGTCCCTGCAAACTCTCTCAAGTCCAGCAAGTGAAGAAGCAAAACCTGGGCACAGGGAGGCAGGTGGCTCCCCCGCCAAAGGACGAAGACCCCAGGGTAAGTGGAGGCATGGACTTCGGAAACAGGGTTTGGGGCTGGAATACCTGGGTCCATAACTCCCTTGCCCAGGCCCAACCAAAGACAGCTGCCTTGGGACCTCATCCCCAGGGAGACCGGGCCGTTCAGAGATGGGGGCCACCTGACCCCTCCTTAGTGTGATGTCTGGCCTGCTTTTATCCAAGTCCTTCAATCGGGGTCTTGCTTTGCACACTTAGGGTACCAGCCCTTCCTCCTCTGATGCTCCCTGGCAAAGGCTTTGGGAAGCAGCACAGTATCATAAATATCCTGGCAGCTAAGGGGCCACGTGCTTCTGTCCTTTCTCCAGAACCAGTGTTCATCCCTCTCCATCTGTCCTTGTGTTCGCTTTGCACATATGCACCTGTGGGTTCCGCTGACTCACTGACCTTGTTCCCCTCCACCCACAGGTGAAGTGTAGGGACTGCGGAGCCTTTGGACACAAAGCGAGGAGGCTCAGGTGCCCCATGAAGCGCTGTCATGGGGCCCTGGCCCCCCAGCCCTTGGGCTCCAAACTTGGCAAGGAGAACCTGGAACCACAGAAGCTGCAGGACCTGCAGACGCCCGGGACCCCTAACACGGCTGAGAGAGAGAAGGGTGAAAGGCAAAGGTGAGCAGTGGGGTGGGTGGTACCCAAGCTTCGGGCTGAAATCGCTGGAGACGGTTCGTCTCCTTCTCTACACTGGGTGCCGAGCCATCTCTAGAAATGACAGGGAAATTGGGGGAACAGGAGCCATGTCCCGAGGGGCCACACTCAGGGGCTCAGAATATGCCTTGAAGTCACTGAGGGGTGTGGAGAACACATGCAATTTTGCACCTGACAGGCCCCAAGGCCATAGGGACAAACAGACAGGAACTCCTGGGAAGCCCAGGAGGGAATCCTGGAGTCGGGGGAAGGATATGAGCGGGGGAGGAGTCTTCACAGAGCACAGGGATTCAGGTCCGGTGTCACCCCCAGACTTGGAAAGGGGCTGGGCCACAGCACCGTTGGTCCCAATTGTGACAAGGAAATTGGGTTTCTGCCCCTTAACGTGGTTTGTTTTGCAGGAAAGAAGAGCAGCAGAGGAAGCTACTCCAGAGATTTCCCAGGAAACCCCAAGGGTGGCGGCAGCAGTACTGGAAGGAGGGGACAGAATCCTGCCAGTACCTGAGGGTCAGTCTCCTGGTTCGCGCTCTTTCTTCTTCTGGGGTAACACAATTGGCCTCAATCCCCTTCTGTGGGAGGGAGCGGGTCCCATTCTTTTCCAACCAATGTGATCACTTAGAGTACTTTTCAGATGCCATTTTCCTCGGTTTCTTTGATTTTGCATTCTTACTTGCGGGCTGGCAAGAATATGCTCTTTGGTAAATGGAAATGACTTTATCAGCAGCATTCCATAAGCAGAATCCTTTAAGTTAGAACACGAATCTGTAAATTGTGATTCATCCTCCAAAACTGGCCATCAAAACTTATTATGCCATCAAAGTGCCCGCAAAACACCAAGCTGTGCGCAGCCCTCGGAAGGGGGTACACAAGAAGCTTGTTCCCACTTACTTAACAAGAGACATTGTTAAACTCCTTGTATTTGCCTATCTGATGTAGAAATGTCTCAAGGTGATATTGTAACTTTCTTTTTCATGAGCACCACTGAGGTTGAGTATCTCATCACATACAATTAATTCCTATGAGATGGTTTTTGGTTAATTTTCATTTTTCCTGGATGGAGAGAAGATGCTCATGTCTGGCCTTTCTGTTTGGTCTTCTCCTACAGCATCCAAACATGCCCACGCTCACCCAGGCATCCAAGAGGAAACCCCTCTGGGATCCAGATCTCCCCAGTAGGTCCCCTGTCAGGAAAGATGACAGGAAATGCACCCACCCTGCAGTGTCTCTCATCAGCAGAAGTTTCGTCCAGGACTCCAAAAGCAGCATCAAGGCCCCAGGCAAGAGGTCTGCCCAGATCCCCATCCAGACATGTCTGAACCCCCCAAAGAAACCTAGACTCAGCCCCATCCAGACTCCCCAGAAGAGCACTCTGACAGCAGATCTGGGGGCTTCCCAGAATCTCCCTCCTCCACCCAGTACAACCGGACCCACAGGGACCCCCCAAGTCAGCAGGAAGACACCTGCCCAGGGGCAAAGCCTTGCCCTCAAACCTCCACTGGACAGATCTCGCCCCAATAGTGTCCAAGCCTGCACCAGACACCATCCTCCACCCATCAGCCATGTTCCAGGCCAGCCTCTCAGGATACTCTTCGTGAGAGTAGACGAAGGCCGGTGGAGCTGCAGGTACGTGGCGCCTCCCTCCTTGCCTCGTCCTGAGCAGTCAGCCCCTCCTCCCACTGGCAGGAAGCCTGAAGGACACTGGGCCCCTGGCCCCCGGAGTGTCCTCTACAATGACCTTCAGGTGTCTTCTTCCTCTGAAGACAGCGACTGGGAGGGACATGCCAATGGCAGCTAAGGCTTGTCCTCCAGCCCCAGGTGCCCTGGAGGTGACTGTGCACCTGACAAGGGGGAGTCACGAAGAGCAGCTGCTCCTGGAGAAGCAGCGATTCCGCACCCCTGCTGGGCGAACGGTGCTGGAAACCCAGACAAGCCCCAGCGACACACACGTGCACGCACTGCACCTTCTCCTGATGGAACTACAGCCATCTGTCAAATGGTGCTTATCATGCTGGAATGACAAGTTGTTTGTCAGTCTGAATCTATTTTAAGTAACTGAGGCAAATTCTGGGAGTAACTTCTATTGTGTAAATAGGAAGCTATGGAAGTAATCTGCATTGGGTGCAAATGTCTGAACTTTTGGAACCTGGCTAAAGGGCCCAACGCTGTGCTTTGCAGAAGGTCAGCAGTGCCCTGTCCTGAGATGAGACTCGTGGATTCTGTGGAGTCTTTCACTGTAAATCATGGTGGGGACAGTCCCCCGGCTCTGCTTCTTATGTTTCATTAAATGTTACTATCAATATTTGTTTTCAAATTTTCTTTCAATTTTAATAAAGTTCTACCGTATAAGACATGCTGTACGTGGTTTTTACCTCTAAGCCTTGAAGATCATCTTAACATCTATTTTTACTCAAGATAGATTTTGTGGAGACTTTCCTGGTAGGCCAGTGGTTAAGACTCCCTGCTTCCAATGCAGGGGGCGCGGGTTCGAGCCCTGGTCAGGGAAGTAAGTTTCCACATGCCATGCGGCCAAAAAGCAACAACAAAAAAGAAAAAGTAAGATGGATTTTGTAACTGAGGGAAAAGGGGAGCTTGGGAAGACCTAAGGCTTATTAAAAATACAGAATCTCTGGCCTTCCCAGATCCATGGGTCAACATTTGCACATTAACAATGCACCGTGTCAATCCCCTGCATGCACGATGTGATAACGTGTAGGCTGCCTTATTCTCACACTGGGCCACACTGGACTCGGTGAATCTTAATAGGTGTATAAGCCTGAATCCTACTTCAAAAGGTACGAGTTCATGTTGTCTGTTTTGAGGCCCAGGCATTGGGATTACAGCTGCTCTGGAGGTGATTATATCATCTGGTTTGAGAACCACTGGAGGTGGTGGCAGTGATATCACCTATGTCACATGCTGCCTCTGTTCTCTAACAGGAAGAGACCTGAGCAGGTCCAAGAAAATTCACCGAGCTGTGTAGAGAGGGCTTCCCGGGAAGAGCAAACCATGTTCCACACAGAACAACTGTTTGGGGAGAGCATCTTCACTCCGCAGAAGCCTGTACGTCAAGGGCAGCTGCTGGCTGAAGGCACAAGGTTGTTAAAATATCAGGAAAGCAGAGCCGGCACACTCGGGGCCGTGCCCACACCTACGGGAACTTCTGGAATGACCTTTATCTTTGTGACCCGGGTCTGAGCGTGTTCCTTACACTCCCTTATCTCATGACCTCAGTCCTGTCCCAGCACTTCCTTACAGATTCTCACAAAAAAAAACCACCACTGATCCTTACTTCTGGCATTTCAAAGGGTCTGAATAGGCCCTGACACATGTTCTATTTTATGGAATCCTCTGAACATCACAGGATTAAAGAAGAGGAGTCTGTCATCGTAGCCATCTGGGATTGGAATTGTTAGGGATGGGCTCGGTTTTCTTGGACCTGCAAATACAGGGGACAGGGTTTCAGGACACAGGATGGGTTTAGTGAGCCAGCATTGATCTGGGGCTCAATAGAAACACGTGCTGTCACTTTTGAGATGGTGGCGTACCTTCCATCTACCCAGGTGATGGCACACAGCTCATTATCCATACTCGACCCAAAATATTCAGACAGAGTAAACAAAAAGAGGTTCAACAATCTCCTACTTTCAAAATAAAAATAATCTTTCAAATAGTCCAGGGAAGAAAGATAATGAAAAATGTGAAATGACAATATATTTAGAAAAAGTGAAAAAGTATGAGATACATCCAGATTTTTAAAAAGGTATTTGAATTTATAACTTATCTCAAGATCTGTGAAATAGAACACGTGACAAATAAAGAATGATAAAGAATGTATACAGGTGATATTGTATAGATATTTGATATGCACAGTAGCACGTGTTCTTTTCAAGGAATTCCTAAGCCCTCCAGCCTCACTGACCATGTCCTGGCCCCCCGTGAGGTCCCCGGAGCTGAGCCCTGTGTGGAGTCTCTGCCTCCTGAGGGAATGGACAAAAGACATGGAAAATACGTTCTGAAGTCTGAAGTGAAACAGTGCATTCCTTCCAGGCCGAGAAGGAGTTTCCCATTAGTTTCCATCTAAAAAAAGGTCTCTAATTGCTGGAAGCAACACAGTCCTGGAACCAGAATTTCCCAGATCCAGGTATAGATGGGTTTGTTTCTTCCCAAGGCCTCCATCCATGTCGAGCCGAGGGGAGATGACTTGCTGTCCTCACATGGCCTTTCCTCTTGCTCAGACCCCTGGTCTCTTCTCCTACTTCTAAGAAGTCCACGCACTGCAACGAAGAGTAGTCCCCACAACTAGTAGCTCACCACAACTAGAGGAAGCCCGTACACAGCAACAAAGACCCAATGCAGCCAAAAATAAATAAATTTAAAAGAAAAGAGGTATTGATACAAACTGCCATGTATAAAATAAGTAAATAAGCTACAAGGATATATGGTACAACACAGGGAATCCAAATTATATTTTATAATAACTTTAAGTGGAGTATAATCTATAAAAAATACTGTATCACTATGTTGTATATCTGAAATGAATATAATATCGTACATTAACTATACTTTAAAAGTTAAATGAAAATAAAATGTATTTGATTTAAATTATAACATACATTCTGACGTGGCAGGAAAGAATAGGAAAGAGCAAAAATCTAGAAATAAATTCCTGAGCTGAGAGGAAAGGCAATTCCTTTCCTTTTTTTTTTTTTTAATGTATTTACTATTATTTTATTTTTTTAACATCTTTATTTCTTTCCTTTTATACAGGAGATGGCATGAGTAATGAATGACAGTAGAGAGTTCTTTAAATCTTATGGTGGAAAGTACCTACATCCAAAAATATCTATTTCATTTGGGAAATAGGTTATATATAATCTGAGGGATGTAGGAGAAAAGGATGAGTCCTTGGAGATTGAGGGGTAATGGAGAAGGTTTGAAATACTTTTTTTTTTTTTTTTTTTTTGCGGTACGCGGGCCTCTCACTGTTGCGGCCTCTCCCATTGCGGAGCACAGGCTCCGGACGCGCAGGCTCAGCGGCCATGGCTCATGGGCCCAGCCGCTCCGCGGCATGGGGGATCCCCCCGGACCGGGGCACGAACCCGTGTCCCCTGCATCGGCAGGCGGACTCTCAACCACTGCGCCACCAGGGAAGCCCTGAAATACCCTTTTTTTAAAAAAAAAAAAAAAAAGAAAAATTGAAGTATAGTTGATTTACCTTAATATACTAGCTTCAGGTGAAATATTCTTTAATGTGTACGGGAGACGGAATTGAAATGCACGAGATAATAGGATTGCCAGGCATTGTATGAGATACAAGCAAAATGTCCTCAGATACAATGAAATACTCACCATGTCCCCTGGTTTAATTTTTTCCATTTGGGAACCAGGAATTTTAAACTTAAACAGCCATCTCCACACCCGTAAGATTGCCACTCAAATGTATAAATCAATTGTGAATGACATGGAAGAAAAATTATCTACAATAGTTTACTATGTAGGAACTTTTGTATGGATTTCCCCACTAACCAAGAACTAAAGTATAAAA
>NW_021703774.1:0-1404 GCF_005190385.1 Monodon monoceros
GGGAGAGCCTCTGCCCTGGTAATCCTGGATCTGGGCTTCCTGGGAGGATGCTGACTGGCCGGGAGAAACACACAGATCTTCATGCTGGGAAGACCCTGCAGACATAGGAACTTCACGCCCCATCTTTCCACCCATACCTGCTGGAAACACTCAGCCCTCCATAATCAGTCAATTGCAGCTTTTAAGACATTCTCACCCACAGGCAGATAAAGGAGCGTGAGGGTCTTGCTTACCCCTAAGCTGTCCCAGAATCCAGGCCCTGGGGGTGGAGCCAGGATGGGGGTTCCTGGGCCTCTGAATCCAGGCCCTGGGGGTGGAGCCAGGTTGGGGGTTCCTGGGCCTCTGACCCGCAGGTGAGAGGAGGGAGGAAGACCGGTCCTGAGGACAGAGGTTCCCTCAAGTCTGTGAGCCCCGGTGCCCTGATGGGGTTCATTCCCAGTGAGGACATGGGCGGGGCCTGCAGTGGTTCTCTGTTCCCCCTGGGCCCTTTGATGAAGCCATGGCAGCACTGGGCCCAGACATCTCCTGGAGGTGTCTCAAACTCTGACACAGCGGTTTTACAAAGGAACAAGAGAATGGAGCTGAGCCCCTGATGGCCACTCCTTTCTGGCTCTGAGTTGCTTCCAACAGGACCGCAGTCACCTGCATGTAGTCTGCTGTGGCATACCTGCCCCCACTGGCCTTTCCTCTTCCTCCCTGCGATGATTCCAGTGACATTTCCAGCCTGGATCCCTCTCCTAGGCCAGACGCCTCTGTCCAGCCACTGCATTCCCGTCTCCCTTGGGGGCTAACAGGCCCCTCCGAGGACTGGGCCAGCAGCTCCCCACACCCAGGAGCAGCCCCACCTTCCCAGGCTGCTGAGCCCAGGCACCGGGTGTAACCAAGCAGGACCCTATGTGGCCTTCCCAGAACAGACCCCTCCCCCATATCCTCTGCTGTAGGTCCTCTCTGAAGTACCTGGATAACAGTGTCTGATGCACGCTTCCTCCACCATCAAGTGGAAGAAATTAACTACTTGATGATCATGAACAGGTAGCCCCGGAGCTTCTGGTGCCTAAGATTTTATAATGTTAACCGCCTGTTACCTCACCATCAACCAGAGAATTGTGCACCAGCTGATCACATACCCTGCGACGCCCTTCCTTCACCTGGCCTTTAATATTGCTTTATGAAAACCTTCAGGGAGCTTGGGGTTTTAGAGCCTCCTTGTATTGGCACTTTTACAATTAAAGCTGCACTTTCCTTCACCACACCTGGTGTCAGTAGACTGGCTTTACTGCACTTGGGCAAGCGGACCCAAGCTTTGTTCGGTAACACTGGGGTCTCCCAGGCTCCCACCCTCCTTGTGCCCCAGTGACCGTCACCTGCTCCTCCAGAGTCTTCTTGCAGCAAAAATAGAAATGA
>NW_021703774.1:1504-6540 GCF_005190385.1 Monodon monoceros
CAAAGTTATGGGAGAAACTGGGCCTCCCAATGGGAGGTTCACACTGAGACTGCATTGTCTTGGAGAGCCGTATGCATCCATGTGGTCTCTGGAGAACCTGCCGATTATGGGTTCCATGGCATGGAATAATTCTTTAGCCTCCCGTTAATTCATTGCACAAGAGTTTCCTTACCACCCTAGCATTTGGTTTCTTCCCTTAGAAAAGGAGAGAGAAGAAACTGGAAAAGGAGCAGTATTGTTTTTCAGGGATGGGTAGTTAATATGGCCAGGGAGATGGCATAACTCAAGGGCTCCCACCTCTCAGGGGCAGGAATGAGGTCTGTGTGTCTTCTGAGGGCACATGGGCTGTTTTGGGCCATCCTCTGAGATGTGAGGGCCGGATGCCCAAGGCAGGAGACGTGAGTTTACCAACAAAAATGATCCTGCCTTTTCAGCAAGTGAAAGAACTTCTTGTAGTCTTGGGAGGACAGTAAGAGCACTGGATGAGTAGCTGCAGCCTCCCCTAAGAGAACCCTTTTCTTCCTCTTGTGTCAGATTCTGTGTTGTGCAGTGAGCTGTCATTGACATAGAATCTGCTGCTTTCTCCCAGCCAGCATCTATTCTCATGTCCAAGCCTAGTGCCTTAGTTTTCCTTTGGGAATTACATCCCACCTGCTTCCAGTCCAAGCAGTTCCAGAAGGATGAGCTCATGTTCCACCCAGCTCGAAGATGGGTTTACAACCCACATCTAGCCAGTCCCATTTTCCATCTTCTGGTGATGGGTCAAGGATGAGAGTTAAACCCAAGCCAGGCCAAAGGTATTCAAAACCATGAATTTTCTTAGAACCCAAGAAAAGAGAAAATTTTCTTGGAAAAAGGATGGTGAGTGGTTGTCAGCCTAGAATTGCTGTTGGTCCAAGGACAGTGAGAGAGCCTGTGCCTGTGAATGGGGTCTCCCAAAGGCACTGAGCAGGACAAAGCTTTGGAGAGAAATAAGGTCACCCTGAGAGAGTGTGAGACACTGGACCTGCCAGGTGCAAACCCATTCTTCAACTTGCCACTTGCAAGTATTAAATTATTTCTACCCTTACAATAAATACTAATTTAGTTTACTTCAGTAAGTGTGTCCATTTGCTGAGAATAAAAAAAGTCCTAGTTGAAACATACAAATCAATAATCCCTGGTCCATCCTCAGGTGTCCTAACTGGGTAGGCGTGGCTGGGGGAGATGAAGACACTGGGTGGGGTCATATACTAGGGGAGCTGCCAAACCGCTCTGTCCCTGCTCCTTCCCTGTCCTGGGAGAGGGAAAGCCTGGAACAGTGATAGGATAGCCAGCAGGGGAAGAGGTTCCTCAGTGGTTAATTAGTCTTTTTGTATTTTCCTTAACTTAGGGTCCATCTTGGTAATGTGTCTTTACAAAGAAATCACCCATTTCCTCTAGATTTACAGTTTGTTACAATAGGTTTCTCTTATTTGACTTTTAATTTTTCCAGTCTAATTTTCTACAGAATCATCACAAATAATGAACAAATATTGATACTTTATTATTAACTGAGGTCCCTATTCACGTTCCCTTTGTCATACCTTTGCTTGTTCCAGGGTCTCATAGGACATGGGGTCATCATGTCTGTTTAGTCTCTTCTGGGCTCTGACAGTTGCTCAGACTCTCCTTGTTTCCATGACCTTGACAGCGTGGAGGAGGGCTGCTCAGGTATTGTATAGACTGCGAGGCACTGGGATTTGCTTGGTGATTTTGTTGTAATTAGACTTGGCTTTGAAAAAGCAGATCACAGAGGTGAAGTGGCTCCTCTTCACTGTATATCAAGAGAACAGGCTCTTAAAGGAACTTCTCCCTTATATTCTTAACTTTGGTCACCTAGCTGAGGTAATGTTTGTTAAGTTTTCCCACAGTGAGGTTAATTTTTTCCCATGTCCATCCTGTGTGTCTTATGTAGGAGGCAGTCATAACGCAGAAGCCACACTTGAGGAGAGAGGGGTTAGCTTCACATCCTTGATGGACAGCTGAGTGGCTCTATACATTGTTTAGAAGCTTTCTGCATAGGACATTTCTATTTAACACCATTCATCAAAAACTCTGTAACTTATTTTTTTACCAGTTTGGACACGTGAATATTTATTGTAAACTTTTGGTTATAATCCAGCTCTACATTATTAGACTGCTTAGTTTATTCTTGCTTTGGCTGTTGAGAGCTTCCTCCATTTGCTCCTGTTTCCATTTTACATAATTTTCTTTTGTGGGTTTTTTAAATTGTTGGTACTTCTTTACTTTCTGATATTTTAAGATTATCCTGCTTCATATATTTACTGTCTCAGTCCTAGCATCAGCCCTTTCTTCAAAGAGCCCTTGTTCCTTTTATTAGAGAATAGTATTAAAGACTTACATGTGGGAGCTAAATATGCTCAGCTGTCAGTGCATGGAAATATATGCATGTATCCCAGCCTGTGCATATACACATAATCATAAAGATTTCCATGTGGAACTATGTGTAGGCTAAAGAGAGTTTATACTGATGTCTCCAACCTGATCTGTTATGACATGGATATTGCAACCTTCCTTTGTTTGCGACTTCTCACTCCAGTGGTAAGAAACCTGGTTTCCACCATTTGTCATGGCACATATATACAATAGAATATTACTCAGCCATAAAAAGAAACAAAATTGAGCTATTTGTAATGAGGTGGATAGACCTAGAGTCTGTCATACAGAGTGAAGTAAGTCAGAAAGAGAAAGACAAATACCATATGCTAACACATATATATGGAATTTAAGAAAAAAATATCATGAAGAACCTAGGGGTAAGACAGGAATAAAGACACAGACCTACTAGAGAATGGACTTGAGGATATGGGGAGGGGGAAGGGTAAGCTGTGACAAAACGAGAGAGAGGCATGGACATATATACACTACCAAACGTAAGGTAGATAGCCAGTGGGAAGCAGCCGCATAGCACAGGGAGATCAGCTCGGTGCTTTGTGACCGCCTGGAGGGGTGGGATAGGGAGGGTGGGAGGGAGGGAGACACAAGAGGGAAGAGATATGGGAACATATGTATATGTATAACTGATTCACTTTGTTATAAAGCAGAAACTAACACACCATTGTAAAGCAATTACACTCTAATAAAGATGTAAAAAAAATCAATAGAAAAGTGAACCTAAAAATAAATAAATAAATGCAGTGCTTGTTCCATCCGATGACTGATATAGTAGTGTCAGTACTGTTAGCTACTACTCCCCATGGGAAAGAACTTACAGAGTCCACTGTGTATGTGTGGCATATTTTGCCTTTGGCCTACAGAGTCCTCTCATTTCCAAAGTTAACTTAGGTCAGCCCATTTTGTCCTACCACCAACTGTGAGTTTTTTCAATACTTTTCTAAATCAGTTAGATTGTTTCTTACATTCTGTATGCCAGTCTTTGACACTCCCATATCCGAAGTAAGTAAATTTGAAGATTATAATTTACTTGTTGGGCAGCATTTCTCCATTCCCAATTCTGGTTACTAGGGCAGCACATCCCGTCTGGAAGTGGTGTTCCCAGGTTGTTAATTAGAATGGAATATGACAGGAAAAACCCCCGTAAGTATATGTCCCATTATTTCTTGTCCGTTGTTTTACTTTTTAAAATCGGGATAATGACTAGAATATTGTTTGTCCTATGTGTACACAGTCATGGTTAATTTGTACATTATATATATATATATATATATATATATATTCATGTACAGGTCCTCTTCCCATGTAAATTATTCCAGAGTGTTCCATAGACCCCCCTTGCTATATGGTCGGTCTTTTTGATATATGTATTTAATAGGTATTTGTACACGTATGGTAAATGTAATCTTAATTTTCCATTGCCCCCACCTTTCCTTTTACATAAGAATAGTTTGTTTTCTTAGTCTGTGAGTGTCTTTCTCTGGGAAAATACGTTCATTTGTGTCAGGTGTTAGATAACGCCTATAAGTGATATCATAGGATATGTCTTTTGCTTTCCGACTTACCTCATGTTCTGTGATTATCTGTAGGCTCATCTATGGTGCCTCAAAGAGCAGTGTTTCACTGTTTTCTATGGCTAATATTCCATTGTGTTCATGGACCACTTCTTCTTTATCCATTCATCTGTTGATGGACATTTTGGTTGCTTCCGTGTCTTGGCTATTGTGAAAACTCCTGCAGTGCAGCTGTTGCAGCCTGTGCCTTCTCGACTCTGGTCTTCTCAGGTGAGAGGCTCAGCGCTGGGCCTGCTGAATGGAATGCGGGCTCAATTTTTACTTTGAAACGCAGCTCCTTTCTCTTCTCATTATTGGCTGTTACCGCTTTACATCTCACCAGCAGCTAGAGGGTACACGGTTCTCTAAAACCCCTTCAGCACTTATTGTTTGTAGATTTTTTGCTGATGGTAGTTGACTTGCGTGAGTTGAAACCTTTTTGTAGGCTAGATTTGCACGAGTCTAATAATACCTGATGTTGAGCTTTTATCCATTTTCCTTATTTTTTGAAAAATCGTGAGTAAAACTTACCTCTTCTTAGTATCTCCTTGAAAATTTTGCCAGTTTTGAATTTTTTTGGCCATTCCATACCTCAGCACAATTTTTGAGGGCAGGTGTCCTTTACAGCCCTGAGTCCTTGTGAATGTTAAGTGACCCTTAACTGTCGTTTTGAAGCCTCTCTTGCGGGAAACGGCCACAAGGCGGCAGCATTTCTACATTTCGAACTGTGGGTTTTCGGGCAACAGAGCTTTCCTGGAAATCGTGTTAGTAGGCTGCAAATTAGAGTGGAATGTGCCAGGGCAAACCCCCAAGAGCTTATATCTCCTTCTTGTTTGTTTTTTATATTTAATTTTTATTAATTATCGGAGCAAATTTAAGAAAAATGTGTGTGTTCTAGGTGTACAGAATGTGGTTCATTATGTCTATGTTTCCATCTATTCATCTTTGGATCCTTTCCCGTGTAGGTTATTACAGAGTGTTGAGTAGACCTCTCTTGGTGTTCCATAGGTATTTTGTGATTATATATTTCACATGTATTAGTACATG
>NW_021703774.1:6550-64915 GCF_005190385.1 Monodon monoceros
GTCATTTACAGGCCTGCAATGAGTGTGAATATTTAGTGAACATTAGCACTGGGTTTAAAGCTGCTGTTGTGCGAAACGGCCACAAGGCGGCAGCATTTCTCCATTCCCAAATCTGGTTACTAGGGCAGCACAGCCTTTTTGGAAGTTGTGTTCCCAGGTTGTAAATTAGAATGGAATGTGCCAGGAAAAACCCCCGTAAGTTTATGTCACATTACTTCTTGTTCGTTGTTTTAATTTTTTTTAATCGGGGTAATGATTAGAATATTGTTTGTCTTAGATGTACACAATCTGCTTCATTTCTACATTATATATATATACTCATGTAGATATCCACTTCCCATGTAAATTATTGCAGTGTTCCATAGACCTCCCTTGCTATATGGTCGGTCTTCTTGATATATGTATTTAATATGTATTTGTACACGTATGGTAACCCTAGTCTTAATTTATCCATTGCCCCCACCTTTACCTTTGGATAAGCATAGTTTGTTTTCTCAGTCTGTGAGTGGCTTTCTCTGTGGAAGTATGTTCATTTGTGTCAGTTGTTAGAGAACGCCTATAAGTGATATGATAGGATATGTCTTTTGCTTTCCGACTTACCTCATGTTCTGTGATTATCTCTAGGCTCATCTATGGTGCCTCAAAGAGCAGTGTTTCACTGTTTTCCATGGCTAATATTCCATTGTGTACATGGACCACTTCTTCTTTAGCCATTCATCTGTTGATGGACATTTTGGTTGCTTCCATGTCTTAGCTAGTGTAATACTGCTGCAGTGAACATATTTCCAAAGAGAAAGATACTCACAGACTTAGAAAACATACTATGGTTATGTAAAAGGAAAGGTACAGGGAATGGATAAATTAAGATTACGTTTACCATACGTATACAAATACATGTTAAACACATATATCAAAAAGACCGACCATTTAGCAAGGGGGGTCTACTAAACACTATAATAATTTACATGGGAAGAGGATCTGTACATGAATATATATATATAATGTACAAATGAACCACATTGTTTACACCTAGGACAAACAATATTGTAATCATTACCCCATTTAATAAAATTACAGCAACGCACAAGAACTAACGGGACATAAACTTATGGGGGTTTTTCCTGGCACATTCCATTCTAATATACAGCTTACGAACACAACTTCCAGAAAGGCTCTGCTTCCCTAGTAATCAGATTTGGGAATGGAGAAATGCTGCCGCCTTGTGGCCGTTTCCCACAACAGCAGCTTTAAAACCCAGTGGTGGTACTTCCCTGGTGTCACAGTGGTTGAGAGTCCGCCAGCAGATGCAGGGGCCACGGATTCGTGCCCCAGTCTGGGAGGATTCCACATGTCGCAGAGCAGCTGAGCCAGTGGGCCCTGGCCGCTGAGCCTGCGTGTCCGGAGCCTGTGCTCCACAATGGGAGAGGCCACAACAGTGAGAGGCCCGTGTACCACAAAAAAAACAAAGACACCCACCATCTAAAAATATCCTGGGGTTGAAAACTGACCAAAAAATTAAAAGAGGGCAACCTTTCAAGAAGATAATTTCAAGAGGTATATTTTACTCACAATTTTTTAACAAAAAAGAAAAAGGCATGGAAAAATGCTGAACATTAGGAATTATTAAAGACATGCAAATATAAATTACAAAAACCTATCAGCTCACACCAGTCAGAATGGCCATCAGCAAAAATTCTGCAAACAATAAATGCTGAAGGGGTTGTGGAGAAATGCCTACCCTCAGTTCTAAGTGGGACATGTTAAGAGCCATTAATGAAAACACAATAGAGGTGCCTTGAAAAGGTAAACATTGAGCTACCATTCAATCAAGCATACCCACTGCTGGGCCTATCGCCTGAGAGGATGAGAATCAAAAGACACAGGCTGGCAATCCTGCACTCCAGCAATATTTACCATAGCCAACACTTGGAAGCAACAAAAATGTCCGTCAACAGAGGAATGCACAAAGAAGAAGTGGTCCGTGTACTCAATGGAATGTTACTCCAATAAAAAATATAAATTCAATTTAAAAAGAAACACATGTAAGGAGACATAAGCTTTTGGGGGTTTATCTGGGCACATTCCACTCTAACTTACATCCGAGGAACACCACTGGCAGGAAGGTGTGTTTCCCTAGTTACCAGTGTGGGGAAAGCAGAAATGCTGCCGCCCTCTGGCCCTTACCTGAAACAGCAGCTTGAAAACCTGTGCTAATGGTCACTTCATATGCACAAGTACTGGAGGGCTATAAATGAAACCTGCCCTCAAAATGTCTTGAGGGAGGTAATGGCCAAAATATTTTAAAATGTGGCACATACTTCAAGAAAACCGTTTGAAGAGGCAAGATGTACTCACAGTTTGAAGAAAAAAGGACATGCCTGAAAGCTCAATTTCAAGGGATTATGAGACGCATGCAAATCCAACCACAAAGAGGTATCAGCTCACACCAGTCAGAATAAACATCAGCAGAAAAACTACAAACTATAAACGCTGGAGGGGTTGCAGAGAAGCGCATACCCTCAACTTTAGGTGGGACGTAAGCTGGTAAGAGCCACTAAGGAGAAGAGAATGGAGGTGCCTTTACAAGGTCAACATTTGGCTACCATATGATCCAGCAGGCCGTCTCCTGCGTCTATAACCTAAGAAGACAGAATTGGAAAGACACAGGCAGGCAAATGTGCATTGCAGCAGTACTACAATAGCCAAGACATGGAAGCAACCAAAAAGTCAATCAACAGATGAGTGGACAAAGAAGAACTGGTACATGTACAGATTCAATATTAGCTCGGGAAAAAATGAAACAATGCCATTTGCAGCACCGTAGACGAGTCTAGAAGTAATCACGCAATGTGTAGTAAGTCAGAAAGTGAAAGACACATCTCCTATGATATCAGTTATAGTTGTTACCTAAAAATTGATACCACTGAAGATATTTCCACAGAGAAAGACAATCACAGATTCATTAAACAAACGTATGGTTTACCAATGGAAAGGTGTGAAGATTGGATACATTAGGATGTCGTGGTTAACAGAGATATACAAACACATGTGAAATATATAATCACCAAAGACCTACAGAATACCAAGAGAAGACTACTCAACATTGCGTTATAACGTACATGGGAAAAGGATCCAAAGAAAAATAGACATATGTATATGTGTAAAAGAACCACATCTTGCACACCTAGAACAAACAAAACACTGTAATCAAATTTGCTGTCATAAAAAATAAAAATTAAGGGTCTTTTCCCCTGCACATTCCATTCTAATTTACAACCTAAAACACGAGCTCCACTAAGGCTCTGCTGCCCTCATAACCAGTTTTGGTAAAGGAGAAATGCTGCCGCCTTGTGGCCGTTTCACACAACAGCAGCTTTAAACCCAGCGCTAATGGTCACTTAATATTCAAAATAATTGCCAGCCTGTAAATGACACCTGCCCTCAAAAAAAATTCTGCCGTCGTAACTCGACCAAAAAAGTCCAAAGACGTCAACATTTCAAGAAGACATTTTCACAAGGCATGTTTTACGCACATTTTGTCTCTTCTTTCTTTTGTTTAAAAAAAGGGCATGGAAAAATGTTCAACATCAGGAATTAATAAAGCCATACAAATCCAATGTACAAAAAAGTTCACCTCACAGAATGATCATCAGAGTGATCATCAGAAAATAGTCTACAAATAATAAATGCTGAAGGGGTTTTAGAGAACTGCGTACCCTCTAGCTTCTGGTGGGATGTAACCTGGTAACAGCCAGTAGTGAGAACAGAATGGAGGTGCATTTAAAGGTGAAAATTGTGCTACCATGTAATCTGGTAGGCCCACTGATGAGCCTATCACCTGAGCAGACCAGAATCAAAAAGACACAGGCTGGCAATCCTGCACTGCAGCAACATGTACCATAGCCAAGACCTGGAAGAAACCAAAATGTCCATCAACAGAAAAATGCACCAAGAAGAAGTGGTCCATGTACACAATGGAATATTAGCCATGGAAAAGAATGAAACAGTGCCGTTGGCACCACCATAGAAGGATCTAGAGATAATCACCCAACCGAAGAAAGAAACCGAAAGACAGATATCTTTTTACATCACTTATAGGTGTTACCTAAAAATTGATACCCATGAAATTATTTCCAAGAGAAGGACACGCATGGATTCAGAAAGCCAAATTATGTTTAACCAAATGGAAAGGTGTATGGAATGTATGAATTAAGATATGGGGGTTAACAGACATGTACTAATACATATGAAATATATAATCACAA
Organism: Monodon monoceros; assembly: GCF_005190385.1. NCBI lineage: Eukaryota > Metazoa > Chordata > Mammalia > Artiodactyla > Monodontidae > Monodon > Monodon monoceros. The sequence continues at coordinate 10,816 of NW_021703774.1, forward strand.
AATACCTACGGAATACCAAGAGAGGTCCACTCAACATTCTGTAATAACCTACGCGGGAAAGGATCCAAAGATGAATAGATCGATACATTGATATAATGAACCGGATTCTCTACACCTAGAACACACACATTTTTATCCAATTTGTTCTGATAATAATAAAAAATTAAATTTAAAAAACAAACAAGAAGTAAGGAGATATAAGCTCTTGGGGGTTTGCCCTGGCACTTTCCACTCTAATTTGCAGCCTACTAACACGATTTCCAGGAATGCTCTGTTGCTCAAAAGCCCAGAGTTGGAAATGTAAAAATGCTGCCGCCTTGTGGCCGTTTCCCACAACAGCAGCTTTAAACCCAGTGCTAATGGTCACTTAATATTCACAAGGACTGCAGGGTTTTAAATGACACCTGCCCTCAGAAAACGTCCTGTGGTCTGGAATGGACATTAATATTCAAAACACGGCAAACTCTCGAGAAGACCATTTCAAGAGGTAAATTTACTCACAGTTTTTTTTTCAAAAGGACATGAAAAAATGTGCAACATCAAGAATTATTAGAGACATACAAATTTAACCTACAAAAAGATATCACCTCACACTAGTCTGAATGGCCATCAGGAAAAAAAGTCTGCAGACAATAAATGCTGAATACGTTTCCGAGAATGGGTACCCTCCTATGCTGTTGCTGGGATGTAAACAGGTAACAGCCACTAATCAGAACAGAATGAAGGTGGCTTTAAAAGTTAACAGTTGAGCTACCATATAATTCTGCCAAACCACTAATTGGCCTGTAACCCTAGAAGACCAGAATTCAGCAAGACACAGGCATGCAAACGTGCACTGCAGCGATATTTACTATAGCCAGACATGGATGCAACCAAAATGTCCATGTACAGATGAATGGACAAAGAGGAAGTGGTACACGTACACAATGGAATATTAGCCATGGAAAAGAGGAAACAATGTCTTCTGCATCACCACAGATGAGCCTAGAGATAATCATACTATGTAAAGTAAGTCAGAAAGACAAAGACAAATATCCGATGATATCATTTACTGGTGTTATCTAAAAGCTGATACCCATGAACATATTTCCACAGAGAAAGACCCATACAGACTTAGAAAAAGGTGACAGGAATGGAAAAATTAGGATGTTGGGGTTAATATACATTTAATAATACATATAAAATATATAATGAAGAAGGACCTACTGCATGCCAAGGGAGGTCTACTCAACACTCTGTAATGACCAACATGGGAAAGAATGTAAGCCTGATTAGATATATGTATGTGTGAATGAACCAGATTCTGTACACCTAGAACAAACAGAACATTGTAATCGAATTTACTCTGATAAGAAATAAAAATTAAATTAAACAAGAAGTAATGTGATACAAGCTTTTGGGTATTTGTCCTGGCACTTTCCACTCTAATTTACAACTTAGGAAGAGGAGTTCCACTAAGGCTCTCTTTGCCCTAGCAATCAAGTTGTGTATTAATAAATTCCACTGCCTTGTTGCCATTTCCTGCAACTGCAACTTTAAAGCCAATGCTTATGGGTACTTAATATTCACAAGGACTGTTGGGCTGTAAATGACACCCAGAATCAGGAAATGTCCAGGGGTAGGTAAGCAAAAAAAAATTCAAAATAAACAGACTTTCAAGATCCTATTTCAATAGGTAAATTTTACAGTGGTTAAAAGAAAAGCACTTGAAAAGATGCTCTAATTCCTGTATTATTAGCATCATGGAAATCAAAAGTACACGGAGGGATCACTTCACGTGAGTCAGAATAGCCATCATCGAAAAGTCTACAGACAATAAATGCTTGAGAGGTTGTAGAAAAAAGGGAACCCTCCTATGCTGCTGTTGGGATCTAAGGTGGTAACAGCCACTATAAATAACAGTATGGAGGTGCCTTTACAAGGTAAAATTAGAGGTGCCATATGATCCAGCAGTCTCACTCCCAGGCATATAACAGGAGAAAATCAGAATTGGAAAACACACATGCGCCCACATATGCACCACAGCACAATTTACAATGTCTAAGACATGGAAACAACTAAAATATCCATCGGCAGATGGATGAAGAAGTGGTACATGTTCCCAGTGAAATATTACTCAGAAATGAAAAAGAACGAAGGAATGCCATTTGCAGCATCACAGATAGAATTAGAGATAATCCTACTAAGTGAAGTAAGTCAGAAAGAGAAAGTCAAATGTCATGTGATACCACTTATGGTGAAATTAAAAAGTGATACCAATGAACTAATTTACAAGAGAGAAACAGGAACTTTCCTGGTGGTCCAATGGTTAAGAATCCGAGCTTCCACTGCAGGGGGTGTGGGTTCAAACCCTGGTGTTAGGAGAACTAATATCCTGCATGCCTCGCAGTACAGCCAAAAAATAAAATAAAAGAGAGAAAGAGACTCACAGACTTAGAAAACAAACTTATGGTTACCCAATGAGAAAGGTGGAGTGAAGGAATAAATCAGGAAGCTGGGAAAAACATTTACACACTAACACATATAAAATAGATAATCAACGAGGACCTACTGTATAACAAAGGGAAGTCTACTCAACACTCTCTAATAACCTATATGGGAAAAGTACCTGAAGATGAAGAGACATACGAATATACATAACTGAACAAGGTCTGTACGCCTACCACACACAAAATATTTTAAATCAACTTTACTCCAATAAAAAAGAAAAATTAAATTTAAAAAAAAACAAGAAGTAACAAAACACAAGATTTTGGGTGTTTGTTCTGGCACAGTCCACACTAATTTACAATCCAAGAGCCCATCTTCCACAGTGGCTCTGGTTACCCAAGTAACCAGAGAGGGACATGAAGGAAGTCCTGCCGCTTGTGCCCATTCCCACAACGGCAACTTTAAAACATGTGCTTATGGACACTTAATAGTCACAAGGTCTGCCAGGGTGTAAATGAGACCTGCCCTTAACAAATGTCCTGTGGTAGTTATCGGACAGAAATTCAAAAGAGTCAGACTTTCAAAGAGCCAATGTCAACTGTAACTTTTTCTCACAGTGTTTTAAAAAAAACATGCAAAGATGCTCAACATCCCGAATTATTAGACACATGCAAATCAAAACTACTACAAGGTATCACCTCACACAGTCAGAATGGCCATCATCAAAAAGTTTACAAACCATAAATGCTGGAGAGGACATGGAGAAAAGGGAACCCTCCTATGCTGTTGGTGAGATGTAAGCTGGTAACAGCCACTATAAAGCACAGTAAGGAGATGCCATTAAAAAGTAAAAATAGAGCTACCCTATCATCCAGCAGTCCTGCTTCTGGGTGTACATCTGCAGAAAACCAGAAATGACAATGACAAATGCGCCCAAACCCAAACATGCACTGCAGCACTATTTACAATAGCCAAGACATGGAGGCAACCAAAATGTCCATCCACAGACGAATGGATAATGAAGAAGTCGTACATGTACACAATCAAATATTACTCAGAAATGAAAAAGCATGATCATCTCTAGGTCCATTCCTGTTGCTGCAAATGGCATTATTTCATTCTAAGTGAAATAAGTCAGATAGAAAAAGACAAATATCATATGATATCACTTATAGTGGAGCCTAAAAAATGATAGAAACGAACTAATTTATAAAACAGAAACAAACCAACAGACTTCAGATATCCTCTAGGGAGAAAATTTTTTAAATCTGTCACCGATCATTAAATGTCAACCTGAAAAAAGCAATAAATAACATTTTAAAGGTATTAATTCTCCTCAAATTAACCTATGCCACGCATTAGCAAACTAAACCTGGAGATCACATCCAGCCTATCACCTTCTTTTGTAAATTAAATTTAGTGAATCACCCACAAGAAAACCCACAATGAGATGTCACACCTCTCAACATGGCTATTATTCCAAAGTCTACAAATGCGAAATGTTGTTCATGACATGGAGAGAAGGGAATCCTAGTACACTGTTGGTGGGATTGTAAACTGGTATACCCACAATGAAAACAATTTGGAGGTCCTGAAAAAAGGTAAAAGTAGAACTATCATATCAGCCAACAATTCCACCGCTTGGTATATGTGCAAAGAAAATGAAGACACCAATTTGACAAGATACATGCATCCCAATGTTCATAGCATTACTTACAATTGCCAACATATGGAAGCAAACTAAATGTCCATCAACAGATGAGTGGATAAAGAAGATGTGGTATGTATACACAACAGACTATAACTCAGCCATTAAAAAGGATCAAATTCTGTCACTTGCAACAACGTGGATAGGCCTAGAATATTTATACCTCCTTAAATAAGTTAGAGAAGGACAAATACACTATGTTCTCACTTCTCTGTAGAATCTAAAAAATGCAAGAAAGGAATGTATATAACAAAACAGAAATAGACTCACAGAGAACAAATTAGTGGTTACGGATGGGGCGAGTGAAGGGGGGAGGGAAAGACAGTAGGTTGTTTCTCTAAATCCAATACCCCTATGTATGAAATAAACAAGGATATGTAGTACAACACAGGGAAATATAGCCATTATTTTGTAATCACTTTAGTGGAGCATGATCTATAAAAATATTCAATCCATATGTTGTACCCCCGAGACCAATGTAATATTGTAAATATAGGGTGGCTGAATGGATTAAAGAAAGTTCAATTATATACTGTGTACAAGAGATTCATGTTAACTTTAAATCCATATATAGCATAAAGTTGAATGACTGGAAAAAAGATACTCCATGAAAATGATGCTTGCCTGACTAGTCTATTATCAGGCAAAAAAGACTTGAATCAAACCTCTCAAAGGAAAGAAGGTTATCATATGATAAAGGGATTAATTCATTAAGGAATTATGACAATTATAAATATGTATGTATCCAGCATTTGAGCCTCTCAATATATACAGAAAATATTAACCCACATGAAGGGGAAAATGTGCAGAAATAATGGTAAGAAACATCAATACCCAACTTTCAACAAGGTATAGATCATCCAGACAGAATATCTATCAGGAAACACTGAACTTGAACACACACTTGATATCAAATGAACCTAACAGACATATACAGTACATTCCACTCAACAGCAGCAAACTTTCTATTCTTCTTAAGTACACATAGAACATTGCCTAGGGTAGATCCTATGTTAAGCCACAAAACAAGGCTTCAGAAATCCAAGAATATTGAAATCATATCAAGGATCGTTTCCAACCACAATGGTATGAAACAAATTCAATATTAAAAAGAATAATTGAAAATTCAAGAACACTTAGAAATTGAACTATAAGCTCCTGAATAGCCAATGCATACAGGAATAAATCAAAAGGGAAATTTTTTAAAAAGTCTTAAAGCAAACAATTGGGAACACAAAGTACCTAAATTTATGGAATACAGGAAAAACAATGTAATTCAAAGAGTTATGTTTACAGTAATAAATGCATATATTTAAAAAACATTCTTGAGGGGATCAAGATGATAGAGTAGGAAGATACTGAGCTGTCCTCCTGCCATGGACACACCCAAATTACAACAACTTACACAGAAATTATCTCTGAAGACTAGCAGGGAACGTTTTCCACAACTAAAGATATAAGGAAGGAGAAACCACAAGGCAGGTAGGAGGACTGGACACACAGTCTACTTGGAATGCACACATGGAGCACAGTGACCCACAGTTGGAAGATATCACAATTGCATAGGTCCTCCACATGGAGGGAAGGGTCTGAGCCCTGCAACAGGCTGCTCAGCCCAGGGTTCCTGCACTGGGAAGAAAAAAAAACACAGCAGGTCTGGATTTGGAAATATGCAGGGCTTACTTTCAGGAAAGCTGGAGGCTAAAGAAAACTGAGACTTTGCTCTCATAGGGAACACACAAATCTCACATGTTCTCAGTCCCTGTGCAGAGCCAGTAGTGTGAAAGACACCTGGTTCAGACCCACTTGCTAATCTCGGAGAGCTTCTTGAAAAGGCAAGAGTCAGCTGGGACTCCCGCTAGGAACTGAGACATTGGCAAGCAACATTTTAGAGTCTTCCCTGGAACTGATTAGAATCAGGGGCCTGCCCCATCTACCACCATGCCCATAGCACTCCTGCACCACAAGGCCTCACAACCAGACACACTGGGGGCCTACCCTGTCCACCTGTGCACCTGGAGTACCACACAGCCACCCAAAACGGAGGGCTGCCTTGGCTACCAGCACACCCACGGCAATCACATACTGAAGGGGCTCACAGCCATTTAGGCCAGGGTCCAACACCGCCTACCAGCTTGTCCACAGTAGTTGGCTCTGCCTTAAGAAAAAGGTGGGTGCAGCCCACACAGGGGACACCCCTGGAGCATGTGGCTCTGCTGGCCAGAGGACAATGTGCTTCTGGGTCCTATCAGTCATCTCCTATATGAGGCCACTTCTCCGAGACCCGAGAATGTAACAATCTGAACCTAATGAATAGAAATGCACAGAGAATTAGGAAACTTAACGAAATAAAGGAATATGTTACAAATGAAGTAACAAGACACGACATCAGAAAAAGAACTAAATAAAATACGGATAAGCATTCTACCCGATAAAAAAAGTGTTCACAGTAATGATTATAAAGATGCTCACCCAGGGAGGGGAAGATGGCGGAAGAGTAAGACGCGGAGATCACCTTCCTCCCCACAGATACACCAGAAATACATCTACACGTGGAGCAACTCCTACAGAACACCTACTGAATGCTGGCAGAAGACCTCAGACCTCCCAAAAGGCAGGAAACTCCCCACGTACCTGGGTAGGGCAAAAGAAAAAACAGAGACAAAAGAATAGGGATGGGACCTGCACCAGTGGGAGGGAGCTGTGAAGGAGGAAAGGTTTACACACAGTAGGAAGCCCCTTCGAGGACGGAGACTGCAGGAGGGTGAGGGGGGAGCTTCGTAGCCGTGGAGGAGAGCACAGCAACAGGGGTGCGGAGGGCAAAGCAGAGAGATTCCCGCACAGAGAATCGGTGCCGACCGGCACTCACCAGCCCGAGAGGCTTGTCTGCTCACCCGCCGGGGCGGGCGGGGCTGGGAGCCGAGGCTCGGGCTTCAGTCGGAGCTCAGGGAGAGGACTAGTGTTGGCGGCGTGAACACAGCCTGCAGGGAGTTAGTGTGCCACGGCTAGCCGGGAGGGAGTCCGGGGAAAAGTCTGGACCTGCCAAAGAGGCAAGAGACTTTTTCTTCCCTCTTTGTTTCCTGGTGCACGAGGAGAGGGGATTCAGAGCGCTGCTTAAAGGAACTCCAGAGACGGGCGTGAGACGCAGCTAACAGCGCGGACCCCAGAGACGGGCATAAGATGCTAAGGCTGCTGCTGCCGCCACCAAGGGGCCAGTGTGTGAGCACAGGTCACTATCCACACCTTCCTTCCGGGGAGCCTGTGCAGCCCGCCACTGCCAGGGTCCTGGGATCCAGGGACAGCTTCCCCGGGAGAACGCACGGCGCGGCTCAGGCTGCTGCAACGTCACGCTGGCCTCTGCTGCCGCAGGCCCGCCCCGCACTTCGTGCCCCTCCCTCCCCCCCCCCCGGCCTGAGTGAGCCACAGCCCCCGAATCAGCGGCTCTTTTAACCCTGTCCTGTCTGAGTGAAGAACAGATGCCCTCCGGCGACCTACACGCAGAGGCGGGGCCACATCCAAAGCTGAGCCCCTGGGAGCTGTGAGAACAAAGAGGAGAAAGGGAAATCTCTCCCAGCAGCCTCAGAAGCAGCGGATTAAAGTTCCACAATCAACTTGATGTACCTGCATCTGTGGAATGCATGAATAGACAACGAATCATCCCAAATTGAGGAGGTGGACTTTGAGAGCAAGATTTATGATTTTTTCCCCTTTTCCTCTTTTTGTGAGTGTGTATGTGTACGCTTCTGTGTGAGATTTTCTCTGTAGAGCTTTGCTTCCACCATTTGTCCTAAGGTTCTATCCGTCCGTTTTGTTTTTTCTTAATAATTATTTTTTAATTTAATAACTTTATTATATTTTACTTTCTTTTGTTTTGCTTTATCTTCTTTCTTTTTTCCTTCCTTCCCTCCTTCCTTCCTTCCTCTCACTGTCCCTCCCTCCCTCCCTCCTTTCCTTCTTTCCTTCTTTTCTTCTTTCTTTCTTTCTTTTTCTTTCTTTCTTTCTTCCTTCCTTCCCTCCTTTCTTTCTTTCTTTCTACTTCTACTAATTCTTTCTCTCTACTTTTTCTCCCTTTTATTCTGAGCCATGTGGATGAAAGGCTCTTGGTGCTGCAGCCAGGAGTCAGTGCTGTGCCGCTGAGGTGGGAGAGCCAACTTCAGGACACTGGTCAACAAGAGACCTCCCAGCTCCACATAATATCAAACGGTGAAAATGTCCCAGAGATCTCCATCTCAACACCAGCACCCAGCTTCACTCAATGATCAGCAAGCTACAGTGCTGGACACCCTATGCCAAACAACTAGCAAAACAGGAACACAATACCACCCATTAGCAGAGAGGCTGCCTAAAATCATAATAAGTCCACAGACACCCCAAAACACACCACCAGATGTGGACCTGCCCACCAGAAAGACAAGATCCAGCCTCATCCACCAGAACACAGGCACTAGGCCCCTCCACCAGGAAGCCTACACAACCCACTGAACCAACCTTGGCCACTGGGGACAGACACCAAAAACAACGGAAACTACGAACCTGCAACCTGTAAAAAGGAGACCCCAAACACAGTAAGTTAAGCAAAATGAAAGACAGAGAAATACACAGCAGATGAAGGAGCAAGATAAAAACCCACCAGACCTAACAAATGAATAGGAAATAGGCAGTCTACCTGAAAAAGAATTCAGAATAATGACAGTAAAGATGATGCAAAATCTTGGAAATAGAATGGAGAAAATACAAGAAACGTTTAACAAGGACCTAGAAGAACTAAAGAGCAAACAAACAGTGATGAACAGCACAATAAATGAAATTTAAAATTCTGTAGAAGGGATCAATAGCAGAATAACTGAGGCAGAAGAACGGATAAGTGACCTGGAAGATAAAAGACTGGAAATAACTACTGCAGAGCAGAATAAAGGAAAAAGAATGAAAAGAACTGAGGACAGTCTGAGACCTCTGGGACAATATTAAACGCACCAACATTCGAATTATAGGGGTCCCGGAAGAAGAAGAGAAAAAGAAAGGGACTGAGAAAGTATTTGAAGAGATTATAGTTGAAAACTTCCCTAATATGGGAAAGGAAATAGTTAATCAAGTCCAGGAAGCACAGAGAGTCCCATACAGGATAAATCCAAGGAGAAACACGTCAAGACACATATTAATCAAACTGTCAAAAATTAAATACAAAGAAAGCATATTAAAAGCAGCAAGGGAAAAACAACAAATAACACACAAGGGAATCCCCATAAGGTTAACAGCTGATCTCTCAGCAGAAACTCTGCAAGCCAGAAGGGAGTGGCAGGACATACTGAAAGTGATGAAGGAGAAAACCTGCAACCAAGGTTACTCTACCCACCAAGGATCTCATTCAGATTTGAAGGAGAAATTAAAACCTTTACAGACAAGCAAAAGCTGAGAGAGTTCAGCACCACCAAACAAGCTTTACAACAAATGCTAAAGGAACTTCTCTAGGCAAGAAACACAAGAGAAGGAAAAGAACTATAATAACGAAACCAAAACAATTTACAAAATGGGAATAGGAACATACATATCGATAATTACTTTAAATGTAAATGGACTAAATGCTCCCACCAAAAGACACAGATTGGCTGAACGGATACAAAAATAAGACCCATATATATGCTGTCTACAAGAGACCCACTTCAGACCTAGAGACACATACAGACTGAAAGTAAGGGGATGGAAAAAGATACTCCATGCAAATGGAAACCAAAAGAAAGCTGGAGTAGCAATTCTCATATCAGATAAAATAGACTTTAAAATAAAGACTATTAGAAGAGACAAAGAAGGACACTACATAATGATCAAGGGATCGATCCAAGAAGAAGATATAACAATTGTAAATATTTATGCACCCAACATAGGAGCACCTCAATACATAAGGCAAATATTAACAGCCATAAAAGAGGAAATCAACAGTAACACATTCATAGTAGGGGACTTTAACACCCCACTTTCACCAATGGAAAGATCATCCAAAATGAAAATAAATAAGGAAACACAAGCTTTAAATGATACATTAAACAAGATGGACTTAATTGATATTTATAGGACACTCCATCCAAAAACAACAGAATACACATTTTTCTCAAGTGCTCATGGAACATTCTCCAGGATAGATCATGTCTTGGGTCACAAATCAAGCCTTGCTAAATTTAAGAAAATTGAAATTGTGTCAAGTATCTTTTCCGACCACAACGCCATGAGACTAGATATCAATTACAGGAAAAGATCTGTAAAAAATACAAACACATGGAGGCTAAACAATACACTACTTAATAACGAAGTGATCACTGAAGAAATCAAAGAGGAAATAAAAAAATACCTAGAATCAAAGGACAATGGAGACACGACGACCCAAAACCTATGGGATGCAGCAAAAGCAGTCCTAAGAGGGAAGTTTATAGCAATACAAGCCCACCTTAAGAAACAGGAAACATCTCGAATAAACAACCTAACCTTGCACCTAAAGCAATTAGAGAAAGAAGAACAAAAAAACCCCAAAGTTAGCAGAAGGAAAGACATCATAAAGATCAGATCAGAAATAAATGAAAAAGAAATGAAGGAAACGATGGCAAAGATCAATAAAACTAAAAGCTGGTTCTTTGAGAAGATAAACAAAATAGATAAAACATTAGCCAGACTCATCAAGAAAAAAAGGGAGAAGACTGAAATCAACAGAATTAGAAATGAAAAAGGAGAAGTAACAACTGACACTGCATAAATACAAAAGATCATGAGAGATTACTACAAGCAACCATACGCCAATAAAATGGACAACCTGGAAGAAATGGACAAATTTTTAGAAATGCACAACCTTCCGAGACTGAAACAGGAAGAAATAGAAAATATGAACAGACCAATCACAAGCACTGAAATTGAAACTGTGATTAAAAAGCTTCCAACAAACAAAAGCTCAGGACCAGATGGCTTCACAGGCGAATTCTATCAATCATTTAGAGAAGCGCTAACACCTATCCTTCTCAAACTCTTCCAAAATATAGCAGAGGGAGGAACACTCCCAAATCCATTCTATGAGGCCACCATCACCTTGATACAAAAACCAGACAAGGATGTCACAAAGAAAGAAAACTACAGGCCAATATCACCGATGAACAGAGATGCAAAAATCCTCAACAAAATACTAGCAAACAGAATCCAACAGCACATTAAAAGGATCATACACCATGATCAAGTGGGGTTTATTCCAGGAATGCAAGGATTCTTCAATATAATCAAATCAATCAATGTGATAAACCATATTAACAAACTGAAGGAGAAAAACCATATGATCATCTCAATAGATGCAGAGAAAGCTTTTGACATAATTCAACACCCATTTATGATAAAAACTCTGCAGAAAGTAGGCATAGAGGGAACTTTCCTCAACATAATAAAGGCCATATATGACAAGCCCACAGCCAACATCATCCTCAATGGTGAAAAATTGAAACCATTTCCACTAAGATCAGGAAAAAGACAAGGTTGCCCACTGTCACCACTATTATTCAACATAGTTTTGGAAGTTTTAGCCACAGCAATCAGAGAAGAAAAAGAAATAAAAGGAATCCAAATTTGAAAAGAAGAAGTAAAGATGTCACTGTTTGCAGATGACGTGATACTATACATAGAGAATCCTAAAGATGCTACCAGAAAACTACTAGAGCTAATCAATGAATTTGGTAAAGTTGCAGGATACAAAATTAATGCACAGAAATCTCTGGCATTCCTATACACTAATGATGAAAAATCTGAAAGTGAAATTAAGAAAACACTCCCATTTACCACTGCAACAAAAAGAATAAAATATCTAGGAATAAACCTACCTAAGGAGACAAAAGACCTGTATGCAGAACATTATAAGACACTGATGAAAGAAATTAAAGATGATACAAATAGATGGAGAGATATACCATGTTCTTGGATTGGAAGAATCAACACTGTGAAAATGATTCTACTACCCAAAGCAATCTACAGATTCAATGCAATCCCTATCAAACTACCACTGGCATTTTTCACAGAACTAGAACAAAAAATTTCACAATTTGTATGGAAACACAAAAGACCCCGAATAGCCAAAGCCATTTTGAGGACGAAAAACGGAGCTGGAGGAATCAGGCTCCCTGACTTCAGACTATACTACAAAGCTACAGTAATCAATACAGTATGGTATTGGCACAAAAACAGAAAGATCAATGGAACAGGATAGAAAGCCCAGAGATAAACCCACGCACATATGGTCACCTTATCTTTGATAAAGGAGGCAGGAATATACAGTGGAGAAAGGACAGCCTCTTCAATAAGTGGTGCTGGGAAAACTGGACAGCTACATGTAAAAGAATGAAATTAGAACACTTCCTAACATCATACACAAAAATAAACTCAGAATGGATTAAAGACCTAAATGTAAGGCCAGACACTATAAAACTCTTAGAGGAAAACATAGGCAGAACACTCAGTGACATAAATCACAGCAAGATCCTTTTTGACCCACCTCCTAGAAAAATGGAAATAAAAACAAAAATAAACAAGTGGGACCTAATGAAACGTCAAAGTTTTGCACAGCAAAGGAAACCATAAACAAGACCAAAAGACAACCCTCAGAATGGGAGAAAATATTTGCAAATGAAGCAACTGACAAAGGATTAATTTCCAAAATTTACAAGCAGCTCATGCAGCTCAATAACAAGAAAACAAACAACCCAGTCCAAAAATGGGCAGAAGACCTAAATAGACATTTCTCCAAAGAAGATATACAGACTGCCAACAAACACATGAAAGAATGCTCAACATCATTAATCATTAGGGAAATGCAAATCAAAAGTACAGTGAGATATCATCTCACACCAGTCAGAATGGCCATCATCAAAAAATCTAGAAACAAGAAATGCTGGAGAGGGTGTGGAGAAAAGGGAACACTCCTGCACTGCTGGTGGGAATGTGAATTGGTACAGCCACTATGGAGAACATTATGGAGGTTCCTTAAAAAACCACAAATAGAACTACCATATGACCCAGCAATCCCACTACTGGACATATACCCTGAGAAAACCATAATTCAAAAAGAGTCATGTACCAAAATGTTCATTGCAGCTCTATTTACAATAGCCCGGAGATGGAAACAACCTAAGTGCCCATCATCGGATGAATGGATAAAGAAGATGTGGCACATATATACAATGGAATATTACTCAGCCATAAAAGGAAACGAAATTGAGTTATTTGTAGTGAGGTGGATGGACCTAGAGTCTGTCATACAGAGTGAAGTAAGTCAGAAAGAGAAAGACAAATACCGTATGCTAACACATATATATGGAATCTAAAAAAAAAATGTCATGAAGAACCTAGGGGTAAGACAGGAATAAAGACACAGACCTACTAGAGAATGGACTTGAGGATATGGGGAGGGGGAAGGGTAAGCTGTGACAGGGCGAGAGAGAGTCATGGACATATACACACTAATAAACGTAAGGTAGATAGCTAGTGGGAAGCAGCCGCATAGCACAGGGATATCAGCTCCGTGCTTTGTGACCGCCGGGAGGGGTGGGATAGGCAGGGTGGGAGGGAGGGAGACGCAAGAGGGAAGAGATATGGGAACGTATGTATATGTATAGCTGATTCACTTTGTTATAAAGCAGAAACTAACACACCATTGTAAAGCAATTATACCGCAATAAAGATGTTAAAAAAAAAAAAGCTGCTCACCCAAGTCAGGAGAAGAATACATGGACATAGTGAGAACTTCAACAAAGAGTAACAAAATGTCAAAAAGAACCAAACAGCTGAAAAATACAGTAAATGAGATGAAAACACACACACACATGAGGGAAGCGACATTATATGATACAGAAGAACAGATCAGTGAAATGGAAAACAGAGTAGTGAAAATCACCCAAGCTGAAGAGCAGGAAGAGAAAAGAATTAACACTATAGGTAAAGGGACCTCTGAGACAACATCAAGAATATTCACATGAGCATTACAGGGGTCCCAGAAAGAGGAGAAGAGAGAAAGGGGCAGAGAATTTATTAGAGGATATAGTAACTGATAACTTTCCTAACCTGGGGAAGAAAACACACATCCAGGTCCAGGAAACACAGAGACACAAACGAGATGAAGACAAACAGGTTCACACCAAGACATATTATAAAGTGCCAAAAATTTAAGGTAAAGAGGGATCACAGAAGCAGTGAAATAAAAGGGTCTAGTTATGTTCAAGGTATTCCCATAAGACTGTCAGCTGACTTTTCAGCAGACTTTTCAGACTAGGAAGGAATGACAGGATATAGTCAATGGGCTAAAAGGAAAAAGCCTACAACAGGAATACCCTACCAGCTAGATTATGATTCAGAATTGAAGGAGAGGGCTTCCCTTGTGGCACAGTTGTTGAGAATCCGCCTGCCAATGCAGGGGACATGGGTTCGAGCCCTGGTCTGGGAAGATCCCACATGCCGTGGAACAACTAAGCCTGTGTGCCACAACTACTGAGCCTGTGCTCTAGAGCCCATGCACCACAACTACTGAGCCCGCGAGCCACAATTACTGAAGCCCACGCACGTAGAACCCATGCCTTGCAACAAGAGAAGCCACCACAATGAGAAGCCCGTGCACAGCAATGAAGAGTAGCCCCCACTCGCCACAACTAGAGAAAAGCCCGAGTGCAGCAATGAGGACCCAATGCAGCCAAAAATAAATGCATGAAAAAAGAAGAATTGAAAGAGAGATCAAGAGTTTCCCAGGCTAGCAAAAGCTAAAATAGTTCATCACTAATAAAGTAGCCATATAAGCAATGTTGAAGGAATTTACTTAAGCTTAAAAGAAGTCTCACTAATTATTGATAGTAACAAGAAAACAAAAGTAAAAATCTCACTGCAAAAAGTATACATAGAGTAAGGGTAGTAGATCAAACACTTACTAAGCTTCTGTAAAGAATAAAAGACAATAGTAGTAGGTTGTTTTAAAAGAGAGGGCCCAAATAAATCAGAAATGAAAGAGATGAAGTTACAACAGACACCACAGAAATACAAAGTATCCTGAGATTATGACAAACAATTATACACCAACAAATAGGACAACCTAGAAGTGGATAAATTCCTAAAAACATAAATCTTCCAAGACTGAGTTAGCAATAAATTTAAAAATCTAAGCAGATCAATTACTACAAATGAAATCAATCAATAATCAGAAAACTCCCAATAAATAAATTTCCAGGACCAGGTGGCTTTACTAATAAATTCTACCAAACATTTAAAGGACAGTTAACATCAATCCTTCACAAGCTATTCCAAACAATTGATGAAGGAGTGCTTCCAAACTGATTTTCTGAGGCCAGTATTACCCATATATGAAAACCAGATAAACACGCTACCAAAACGGTAAATTACTGGCCAATATCCCTGATAAACATAGATGCAAAAACCCTCAACAAAATATTCATAAACTGAATTCAACAATACACTAAAAGAACCAAACACCATGATCAAATGGATCATCTCAGCAATGCAGGAACGATTCAGTCTACACAGATCAATTAAGTGACACAACAGATTAGCAGAGCAAAGGATAAAGTCATATGATCATCTTCATACCTCCAGCAAAGGATTTGGCAAAATTTGACAAAATTCAACACTTGAATTATTATAAAAACTCTCAACAAGGTGGGTATAGAGGCAACATACCTTTTTATAATAAAGGACAGGGACTTCCCTGGCAGTCCAGTGGTTGGGAATTCGCAATTCCACTGCAGGGGGTGTGGGTTCAATCCCTGGTCGGGGAAATAGGTTCCCCCATGCTGTGTGGTGCAGCATGAATGAATGAATTAATTAATTAATTAACTAATTAATTAAAAGGGTATATATGACAAAAGCAGACCTAACATCATCCTTAATGGTGAAAAGCTGAAAGCGTCTGCTCTAAGAATAGGAACAAGACAAGGATGCCTACCCTCACCACTTTTATTCAACACAGGATTAATAGTTCTAGCCACATCCAAAAGATAAAAATAAAAACACAAAATAGGATCTAACTTGTAAAGAAAGTGAAACTGTCACTGTTTGCAGGTGACATGATAATATGTAGAGAAAGCCCTAAAGATCTCACCAACAAATTATCAGCATAAATAAACTCACTAAATTTGAGGTATACACAATTTTTTTCTTTTTTTTCATTAACTTTTTTGGAGTGTAGTTGCTTTACAATGTTGTGTTAGATTCTACTATACAGCAAAGTGAAGCACCTATACGTACACATATATCCCCTCTTTTTTGGATTTCCTTCCCATTAAGGTCACCACAGAGCACTGAGTAGAGTTTCCTGTGCTATACAGCAGGTTCTCATTAGTCATCTATTTTATACATAGTATCAATAGTGTATATCTGTCAATCCCAATCTCCCAATTTCTCCTATCCCCCCTTTTCCCCCCTTGGTGTCCACATGTTTGTTCTGTATATCTGTGTCTCTATTTCTGTTTTGCAAATTAAATTATCTAAACGATTTTTCTAGATTCCACATATATGTGTTAATATACGATATTTGTTTTTCTCTTTCTGACTTACTTCACTCTGTATGACTCTCTCTAGGTCCATCCACATCTCTACAAATAACCCAATTTCGTTCCTTTTTATAGTTGAGTAATATTCCATTGTATATATGTACCACATCTTCTTTATTCATTACTCCGTTGATGGACATTTAGGTTGCTTCCATGTCCTGACTATTGTAAATAGTGTCGCAGTGAATACTGGGGTGCATGTGTCTTTTTGAATTATGGTTTTCTCAGGGTATATGCCCAGTAGTGGGATTGCTGGGTCGTATGGTAGTTCTATTCTTAGTTTTTTAAGGAACTTCCATACTGTTCTCCATAGTGGCTGTATCAATTTACATTCCCACCAATGGTGCAAGAGGGTTCCCTTTTCTCCACACCCTTTCCAGCATTTACTGTTTGTAGACTTTTTGATGATGGCCATTCTAACCGGTGTGAGGTGATACCTCATTGCAGTTTTGATTTGCATTTCCCTAATAATTAATTGTGCTGAGCATCTTTTCATGTGCCTGTTGGCCATCTGTATGTCTTCTTTGGAGAAATGCCTATTTAGGTCTTCCACCCATTTTTTGATTGGGTTGCTTGTTTTTTGATATTGAGCTACATGAGTTGTTTGTATATTTTGGAGATTAATCCTTTGTCAGTTGCTTCATTTGAAAATATTTTCTCCCATTGTGAGTGTTGTCTTTTCGTCTTGTTTATGGTTTCCTTTGCTGTGCAGAAAAGCTTTTAAGATTAATTAGGTCCGATTTGTTAATTTTTGTTTTTATATTCATTGAAGTATATGCAATTAATATACAGAAATCTGTTATTTTTCTCTGCACTAATAACACACTATCAGAGAAATTAAGAAAAAAAAATTACAATTGGACCAAAAAGTAATAAAATACCTGGGAATAAATTTAACCATGGAGGTAAAAGATTTATATATTAAAAATTATAAGACACTGATGAAGGAAATTGAAGATGACACAAATAAATGAAAAGATAGCCCATGCTCTTGGATCAGAAGAATTAATCTTTTTAAAATAGCCCTATTGGGCTTCCCTGGTGGTGCAGTGGTTGAGAATCTGCCTGCTAATGCAGGGGACATGGGTTCGAGCCCTGGTCTGGGAAGATTCCACATGCCACGGAACAACTAGGCCCGTGAGCCACAACTACTGAGCCTGTGCATCTGGAGCCTGTGCTCCACAACAAGAGAGGCCACGACAGTGAGAGGCCCGCACACCGTGACAAAGAGTGGCCCCCGCTTGCCACAACTAGAGAAAGCCCTCGCACAGAAATGAAGACCCAACACAGCCAAAAATAAAAATAAATTAATTAAAAGAAGGCTCACCATTTTAAAAAAATGTCTCTTCTCTCCAGATTAAAAAAAATAATTAAAATAAAATAAAATAGCCCTATTACTCAAAGCAACCTACAGATTTAAAGCAATCCCTATCAAAATGCCCATGACATTGTTCATAAACATAACAAACAATCCCAAAATAAATACAGAACCACAAAATACTCTCACTGCCAAAGCAATCCTGAAAAAATAGACCAAAGCTGGAGATAGCATGCACCCTGACTACAAAACTACAATAATCACAAAAACAGACACATAGATCAAGGGAATAGAATAGAGAGCCCAGAAAGGAACCCACACACTTAATGGTGAATAAATCTACCACCAAGGAGGAAAGAATATACAATGGAGAAAAGACACTCTCTTCAATAAGTTGTGTTGGGAAAACTGGAGGGCTACATGTAAAATAATGAATTTAGAACATTTCCTCACACCAGACACAAAATTCAAAATGGATTAAGCACCTAAAGGTAATACACCAAACCATAAAACTCCTAGGAGAGAACATAGGCAGAACATTCTTTGACATAAATTGTAGCAATATCAAATTATCAATGCCTGAAGGAGACTGACCAGAGGCCCAAGGACACAGGAAATATCAAGGTCATTACACAAACATCAGCCCCACAGACCCCCTAAAGCCCAGATCCTGAAGAAGCAAAAGAGGAGATACACTGCCTCGAAAGGGATATTACTCATATCTACTCCCTGAAAGAGTACATCAAAAGGCTTGTCTCCTCTGATGATGACAACAGATGCTACAACAGCACTTTAAGTTGTCAATATAATGGAAAATAAACTGAATTACACTGGCATTGTAATTTATTTTCCCTGACCATCATTGGGGTTCCCTGCCTCTTCATATGTAAAATGATTGTTTTTATTTCTTTTTCAGTGAAATTTAATTTCATAGGTTCCAAATATTTTTATTTGCTTGCTTCTATTTTTTCTCTTGACTGAGAGGCAATTTGAATATACTGCATATTTGTGCTGTCTTCTCCCACAGCATCCTTCCACACCAATTACTATCCACAGTCACTAAAAAATGTGTCAAGAACTTGTCATAAGTCATCCAACACTCAAGACACTTGATATGATGGCTATCTGCTGTGCACAGCCTTACATCAAGAGCTCTGTACTGAGCTCTTTTCTCTCAACTTTTGGACCAGATAAAGGACAGGATGAGGATATCATTATTCCCTCACCAGCTGCACTCACGCACATTGGTCACTGCTCAAACATCACTGCCAAGCTGACAGACAACAGGCCTGGTATCGTCTCCTATGATTTTCCCTAGTTTGCCACCAAGACATTTGATCTGGACCATGTCACCATCACCTTACCCTGAGAAGGTTTTCTTTCTAAAATGAACCTGAAGTACTGTATTTTTATCCTTTTGTGTCCAGGGAGAAACAGCTCTAGTTTTCTAAGTCATAAAAAAAATTATAACGTTTTACGCAAGAGAGAGAAAATCAACATTTTGGGGCTTCTCCACACCACCACCCTACAAGTCATATGATCAGGCTTTAAATCAGCCAGCTGACCCTTGTACCTCACTGAACAGCTTTAAATCAGCTCACAACCTTTAATTTACCTGACACTGTATGACTCAGAATCTGCCCCTGAAACTTGCTCCTTCAAAAGTCAGGAGCTTCATGTTGATCCCAGCACTGAGCATAGCTCTGAGCATACAGGCTGTGATCACTGATGGTGCAACAGATAAGTAAGTGAGACCCTTCTGCTT
This sequence comes from Monodon monoceros, assembly GCF_005190385.1. NCBI lineage: Eukaryota > Metazoa > Chordata > Mammalia > Artiodactyla > Monodontidae > Monodon > Monodon monoceros. The sequence continues at coordinate 30,603 of NW_021703774.1, forward strand.
ATGTCAGGGTTGTGTAGACTGAAGGAAGAGGCTTGGATGAAAAGGGAAGAAAGATGTTTGGGGAGAACTCTGGAGAACTCGGACACAGGGTGGAGTAGAGCCCACCATCAAAAATACCACTGGTTTTATATGTTCCACATTCACAACCACCTGCCCTGTTTTCCAGATTCAAACACTCACGCAGGCCTGCAGCGAGGAAACTGTCAGCCCAAGATTCAAACAAGATATTTCTGAGTCCAGAATCCTGCCTCTGGTGAAAACAAAGGCAGCCATAGTGCAGAGAGCATGCCACAGTGTCTGGCCACTGTGCCACCCAAGCAGGATGTAAGTTCACAATCGGATACTGATGGCAGACCTATGTCCCTTCTGTGAAGGGACCCAGTTTGGGCCAGAGAGTCAGAGGTGTCTGGTGTATCCAATCCTGTATCTGCCAAGAGCGCAGCAGATTGATGGAATGGGGCGAAAAGCATATTTTCTCTGAATTCATGTTAGTTTTTCAAAAGAATAGAGTTTTGTCTTAGTTAAGCAGAATAATTTAAATAGCTTGGACAGCTCAAAACTGCTGTTTAGGGAACTGAAAACCAAGTCAGCTGTGAACAGTGCTTTTAAAATCCTTGGAGAAGGAGCTTCAAGATGGCGGAAGAGTAAGACGCAGAGATCACCTTCCTCTCCACAGATACACCAGAAATACATCTACACGTGGAGCAACTCCTACAGAACACCTGCTGAACGCTGGCAGAAGACCTCAGACCTCCCAAAAGGCAGGAAACTCCCCCACGTACCTAGGTAGGGCAAAAAAGAAAAAGAAAAAACAGAGACAAAAGAATAGGGATGGGACCCACACCAGTGGGAGGGAGCTGTGAAGGAGTAAAGGTTTCCACACACTAGGAGCCCCTTCGCGGGTGGAGACTGCGTGTGGCGGAGGGGGGAAGCTCCAGAGCCACAAAGGAGAGCGCAGCAACGGGGGTGCGGAGGGCAAAGCAGGGAGATTCCCGCGCAGAGGATCGGTGCCTACCAGCACTCACCAGCCCGAGAGGCTTGTCTGCTCACCCGCCGGAGCGGGCGGGGCTGGGAGCTGAGGCTCGGGCTTCGGTCGGAGCGCAGGGAGAGGACTGGGGTTGGCGGCGTGAACACAGCCTGCAGGGGGTTAGCGCGACACAGCTGGCCGTGAGGGAGTCCGGGGAAAAGTCTGGAGCTGCCGAAGAGGCAAGAGGCTTTTTCTTGCCTCTGTTTCCTGGTGCGCGAGGAGAGGGGATTAAGAGCGCTGTTTAAAGGAGCTCCAGAGACGGGCGCGAGCCGCGGCTAAAAGCAAGGACCCCAGAGACGGGCATGAGATGCTTAGGCTGCTGCGGCATCACCAAGAAGCCTGTGTGCGAGCACAGGTCACTCTCCATATCTCCCTTCCGGGGACCCTGTGCAGCCCGCCACTGCCGGGGTCCCGGGATCCAGGGACAGCTTCCCCGGGAGAACGCACGGCACGCCTCAGGCTGCTGCAATGTCATGTTGGCCTCTGCCGCCGCAGGCTCGCTCCGCATCCGTGCCCTTACCTCCCCGTGGCCTGAGTGAGCCAGAGCCCCTGAAGCAGCTACTCCTTTAACCCCGTCCTGTCTGAGCAAAGCACAGGTGCCCTCAGGTGACCTACATGCAGAGGTGGGGACAAATCCAAAGCTGAACCCCAGGAGCTGTGGGAACAAAGAAGAAAAAGGAATATTTCTCCCAGCAGCCTCGGGCGCGGCGGATTAAATCTCCCCAATCAACTTGATGCAATCTGCATCTGTGGAATAGCTGAATAGAAAACAAATCAACCCAAATTGAGGAGGTGGACTTTGGGAGCAATAATATATATTTTTTTCCCTTTTCCTCTTTTTGTGAGTGTGTATGTATATGCTTCTATGTGTGATTTTTTCTGTATAGCTTTGCTTTTACCATTTGTCCTAGGGTTCTGTCTGTCCGTTTTTTTGTTTTGTTTTCTTTTTTTGTTTGTTTTTGTTTGTTTGTTTGTTTGGGGTTTTTTTTGTGGTACTCGGGCCTCTCACTGTTGTGGCCTCTCCCATCGCGGAGCACAGGCTACGGACGTGCAGGCTCAGTGGCCATGGCTCACGGGCCCAGCCGCTCCATGGCATGTGGTATCTTCCCAGACCGGGGCACGAACCCGTGTCCCCTGCATCAGCAGGCAGACTCTCAACCATTGCGCCACCAGGGAAGCCCTGTTTTCTTTTTTAGTATAGTTTTTAGCACCTGTTATCACTGGTGGATTTGTTTGGTTGCTCTCTTCTTTCTTTCTTTTTATTACTTTAAAAATTTTTTTAATAATTATTTTTTATTTTAATAACTTTATTTTACTTTATTTTATCTATTTCTTCAGGGCTGTGCCTCTGAAGTGGGAAAGCCAAGTTCAGGACACTGGTCCACAAGAGACCTCCCAACTCCACGTAATATCAAATGGCAAAAATCTCCCAGAGATCTCCATCTCAATGCCAAAACTCAGCTCCACTCAAAGAACCAGCAAGCTACAGTGCTGGACACCCTATGCCAAACAACTAGCAAGACAGGAACACAACCCCATCCATTAGCAGAGAGGCTGCTTAAAATCATAATAAGGCCACAGACACCCCAAAACACATCACTAGATGTGGACGTGCCCACCAGAAAGACAAGATCCAGCCTTATCCACCAGAACACAGGCACTAGTCCCCTCCACCAGGAAGCCTACACAACCCACTGAACTAACCTTAGCCACTGGGGACAGACACCAAAAACAACGGGAACTACGAACCTGCAGCTTGCAAAAAGGAGACCCCAAACACAGTAAGTTAAGCAAAATGAGAAGACAGAGAAATACACAGCAGATGAAGGAGCAAGGTAAAAACCCACCAGACCTAACAAATGAATAGGAAATAGGCAGTCTACCTGAAAAAGAATTCAGAATAATGACAGTAAAGATGATGCAAAATCTTGGAAATAGAATGGAGAAAATACAAGAAACGTTTAACAAGGACCTAGAAGAACTAAAGAGCAAACAAACAGTGATGAACAGCACAATAAGTGAAATTTAAAATTCTGTAGAAGGGATCAATAGCAGAATAACTGAGGCAGAAGAACGGATAAGTGACCTGGAAGATAAAAGACTGGAAATAACTACTGCAGAGCAGAATAAAGGAAAAAGAATGAAAAGAACTGAGGACAGTCTCAGAGACCTCTGGGACAACATTAAACGCACCAACATTCGAATTATAGGGGTCCCAGAAAAAGAAGAGAAAAAGAAAGGGACTGAGAAAATATTTGAAGAGATTATAGTTGAAAACTTCCCTAATATGGGAAAGGAAATAGTTAATCAAGTCCAGGAAGCACAGAGTCCCATACAGGATAAATCCAAAAAGAAACACACCAAGACACGTTAATCGAACTATCCAAAATTAAATACAAAGAAAAAATATTAAAAGCAGCAAGGGAAAAACAACAAATAACACACAAGGGAATCCCCATAAGGTTAACAGCTCATCTTTCAGCAGAAATTCTGCAAGCCAGAAGGGAGTGGCAGGACATATTTAAAGTGATGAAGGGGAAAAACCTACAACCAAGATTACTCTGCCCAGCAAGGATCTCATTCAGATTTTATGGAGAAATGAAAACCTTTACAGACAAGCAAAAGCTAAGAGAATTCAGCACCACCAAATCAGCTTTACAACAAATGCTAAAGGAGCTTCTCTAGGCAGGAAACACAAGAGAAGTAAAAGACCTACAATAAGAAACGCAAAACAATTAAGAAAATGGTAATAGGAACATACATATTGACAATTACCTTAAATGTAAATGGATTAAATGCTCCAACCAAAAGACATAGACTAGCTGAATGGATACAAAAACAAAACCTGTATATATGCTGTCTACTAGAGACCCACCTCAGACCTAGGGACATATACAGACTGAAAGTGAGGGGATGGAAAAAGATATCCCATGCAAATGGAAATCAAAAGAAAGCTGGAGTAGCAATTCTCGTATCAGATAAAATAGACTTTAAAACAAAGACTATTACAAGAGACAAAGAAGGACACTACATAATGATCAAGGGATCGATCCAAGAAGAAGATATAACAATTGTAAATATTTATGCACCCAACATAGGAGCACCTCAATACATAAGGCAAATACTAACAGCCATAAAAGGGGAAATTGACAGTAACACAATCATAGTAGGGGACTTTAACACCCCACTTTGACCAATGGACAGATCATCCAAAATGAAAATACATAAGGAAACACAAGCTTTAAATGATACATTAAACAAGATGGATTTAATTGATATTTATAGGACATTCCATCCAAAGACAACAGAATAAACATTCTCCTCAAGTGCTCATGGAACATTCTCCAGGATAGACCATATCTTGGGTGACAAATCAAGCCTTGGTAAATTTAAGGAAATTGAAATTGTATCAAGTATCTTTTCCGACCACAACACTATGAGACTAGATATCAATTACAGGAGAAAAGTCTGTAAAAAAATGCATACACATGGAGGCTAAACAATACACTATTTAATAACCAAGAGATCACTGAATAAATCAAAGAGGAAATCAAAAAATACCTAGAATCAAATGACAATGAAAACACGACTGCCTAAAACCTATGGGATGCAGCAAAAGCAGTTCTAAAAGGGAAGTTTATAGCAATACAATCCTACCTTAAGAAACATCTCAAATAAACAACCTAACCTTACACCTAAAGCAATTAGAGAAAGAACAGAAAAAACCCAAAGTTAGCAGAAGGAAAGACATCATAAAGATCAGATCAGAAATAAATGAAAAAGAAATGAAGGAAATGATAGCAAAGATCAATAAAATTAAAAGCTGGTTCTTTGAGAAGACTAAAAAAAATGATAAACCATTAGCCAGACTCATCAAGAAAAAAAGGGAAAAGACTGAAATCAACAGAATTAGAAATGAAAAAGGAGAAGTAACAACTGACACTGCATAAATACAAAAGATCATGAGAGATTACTACAAGCAACCATACGCCAATAAAATGGACAACCTGGAAGAAATGGACAAATTTTTAGAAATGCACAACCTTCCGAGACTGAAACAGGAAGAAATAGAAAATATGAACAGACCAATCACAAGCACTGAAATTGAAACTGTGATTAAAAAGCTTCCAACAAACAAAAGCTCAGGATCAGATGGCTTCACAGACGAATTCTATCAATCATTTAGAGAAGAGCTAACACCTATCCTTCTCAAACTCTTCCAAAATATAGCAGAGGGAGAAACACTCCCAAACTCATTCTATGAGGCCACCATCACCCTGATACCAAAACCAGACAAAGATGTCACAAAGAAAGAAAACTACAGGCCAATATCACCGATGAACAGAGATGCAAAAATCCTCAACAAAATACTAGCAAACAGAATCCAACAGCACATTAAAAGGATCATACACCATGATCAAGTGGGGTTTATTCCAGGAATGCAAGGATTCTTCAATACACACAAATCAATCAACGTGATACACCATATTAACAAATTGAAGGAGAAAAACCATATGATCATCTCAACAGATGCAGAGAAAGCTTTCGACAGAATTCAACACCCATTTTTATGATAAAAACCCTCCAGAAAGTAGGCATAGAGGGAACTTTCCTCAAAATAATAAACGCCATATATGACAAACCCACAGCCAACATTGTCCTCAATGGTGAAAAACTGAAACCATTTCCACTAAGATCAGAAACAAGACAAGGTTGCCCACTCTTACCACTCTTATTCAACATAGTTTTGAAAGTTTTAGCCACAGCAATCAGAGAAGAAAAAGAAATAAAAGGAATCCAAATTTGAAAAGAAGAAGTAAAGCTGTCACTGTTTGCAGATGACATGATACTATACACAGAGAATCCTAAAGATGCTACCAGAAAACTACTAGAGCTAATCAATGAATTTGGTAAAGTAGCAGGATACAAAGTTAATGCACAGAAATCTCTTGCATTCCTATACACTAATGTTGAAAAATCTGAAAGTGAAATTAAGAAAACACTCCCATTTACCATTGCAAAAAAAAAGAATAAAATACCTAGGAATAAACCTACCTAAGGAGACAAATGACCTGAATGCAGGAAACTATAAGAAAGAAATTAAAGATGATACAAACAGATGGAGAGATATACCATGTTCTTGAATTAGAAGAATCAACATTGTGAAAATGACTGTACTACACAAAGCAATCTACAAATTCAATGCAACCCCTATCAAACTACCGATGGCATTTTTCACAGAACTAGAAAAAATTTCACAATTTGTATGGAAACACAAAAGACTCTGAATAGCCAAAGCAATCTTGAGAAAGAAAAACAGAGTTGGAGGAATCAGGCTCCCTGACTTCGGACTATACTACAAAGCTATGGTAATCAAGACACTATGGTACTGACACAAAAACAGAAATATAGATCAATGGAACAGGATAGAAAGCCCAGAGATAAACCCATGCACATATTGTCACATTATCTTTGATAATGTTAGGGAATATACAATGGAGAAAAGACAGCTTCTTCAATAAGTGGTGCTGGGAAAAATGGACAGCTACATGTAAAAGAATGAAATCAGAACACTCCCTAACACCATACACAAAATAAACTCAAAATGGATTAAAGACCTAAATGTAAGGTCAGACACTATCAAACTCTTAGAGGAAAATATAGGCAGAAAACTCTATGACATAAATCACAGCAAGATCCTTTTTGACCCACCTCCTAGAGAAATGGAAATAAAAACAAAAATAAACAAATGGGACCTAAAGAAACTTAAAATCTTTTGCACAGCAAAGGAAACCATAAACAAGATGAAAAGACAACCTCAGAATGGGAGAAAATATTTGCAGATGAAGCAACTGACAAAGGATTAATCTCCAAAATATACAAGCAGGAGGAAAACAACCAGAGCAGAGCCTCTGGGCAGCAGTGACCACGTCGCCTTACTTTTGTTCCCATCTTCCCTCTTCCTTTCCCTCCTTGGGGCTGTGGGCATAGGTTTAGAGAGCCCCAGGCAGTCTGGTCACTGGGAGGAGCAGCAGAAAAGTTTTTGCTCCTTTGAACCTGATGTGGGAGGCCACTGGCATTTGGAAAATGCTCTGTACACTGGGGACTGCCTGTATTTGGAAGCTTCATGAACTCTTAGCATCCTTTTCTCAACCTCCAAGCTGCATTGAGAAATTACTCATCTGTATTTTTATTAAGCCTTAAAACTTTTTTTATATGCACTTGGTGCCAACTTTTTGTAAAGCTGTATCAAAAACAACAAACCTGTGCTCACATCTCGATGTAACTTTGAGAGGAGCATTTTGTTATTTTTACAAGGCAGGAGTGGGTGTGGCTGTTGAATTAAACTTAGCAGTCACATAAAAAATATATGTATATATATATACAAGCAGCTCATGCAGCTCAACATCAAAAAGACAAACAACCCAATCCAAAAATGGGCAGTGGACCTAAATAGACATTTCTCCAAAGAAGATATACAGACTGCCAACAAATACATGAAAGGATGCTCAGCATCACTAATCATTAGAGAAATGCAAATCAAAACTACAATGAGATATCACCTCACACCAGTCAGAATGGCCATTATCAAAAAATCTATAAAAAATAAATGCTGGAAAGAGTGTGGAGAAAAGGGAACCCTTTTGCACTGTTGATGGGAATGTAAACTGACACAGCCACTATGGAGAACAGTAAGGAGGGTCCTTAAAAAACTACAAATAGAACTACCATAAGACCCAGCAATCCCACTACTGGGCATATACCCTGAGAAAACCATAATTCAAAGACTCATGTACTCCCATGTTCATTGCAGCTGTATTTACAATAGCCAGGACATGGAAGCAACATAAGTGTCCACTGACAGATGAATGGGTAAAGTAGATGTGGCACATACATACAATGGACTATTACTCCTCCATAAAAAGAAATGAAATTGAGTTATTTGTAGTGAGGTGGATGGACCTAGAGCCTGTCCTACAGAGTGAAGTAAGTCAGAAAAACAAATACCGTATGCTAACATATATATATGGAACCTAAAAAAAACCAAAGAGGTTCTGATGAACCTACGGGCAGGACAGGAATAAAGACACAGATGTAGAGAATGGACTTGAGGACACGGGGAGGGGGTAGGGTAAGCTGAGGCAAAGTGAGAGAGTAGCAATTGACTTATATACACTACCAAATGTAAAATAGATAGTTAGTGGGAAGCAGCTGCATAGCAAAGGGAGATCAGCTTGGCGCTTTGTGACCACCTAGAGGGGTGGGATAGGGAGGGTAGGAGGGAGATGCAAGAGGGAGGGGATATGGGTATATATGTATAAGTGTAGCTGGTTCACCTTGTTATACAGCAGAAACTAACACAACATAGTAAAGCATTTATAGTCCAATAAAGATGTTAAAAATAAATTAATTTATTTATTTAAAAGAAAAAGATACATACACCCCAATGTTCACTGCAGCAGTATTTACAATAGCCAAGACAAGGAAGTAACCTGAATGTGCATTGACAGATGAATGGACAAAGAAGGTGTGGTATATGTACAGTGGAACACTACTCAGACATAAAAAAGATGAAATGATGCCATTTGCAGCAACATGGGTGGACCTAGAGATAATCACACTAAGTGAAGTAAGTCAGACAGAGAAAGACAAATACCATATGATATCATTAGTATGTAGAACCTAAAAAAAAAATGATACACATGAACTTATTTACAAAACAGAAACCAATTCACAGATAAAGAAAACAAACTTATGGTTACCAAAGTGGAAAGGTGGGGGGAAGGAATATAGTATATTAACTATACTTCAATAAAAAATATTAAAAATAAATTGCATTTAAAAAGTTATATGAGTGCAAGGATAGTTTGGAAAAGAAGTAATTTTTCACCACAGAAGATTTGCTTTAACATTATACTTTAATGATCTCTGTTGTAATGCATGGTATGTTTCAGAATGTTATTGATAATTTGTTGATTAAATTTAAATTATTTTTTTAAGTATAATACACTCCATAATTGAGTGTTTCACCAGGCTGTACTCAGTGCTCGAGAATTCATTCATCTTTCATAACCAAAGTTTTATACCATTTGAACAGCATCCCCCACTTCAACTTCCTGACAATCAAGATTCTGGTCTATACATTACACCAAATGGACTTAACAGGCATATATAGAACATTTCATCCAACAACTTGTTCTCATGGAACATACTCCAGGATAGGTCATATCATAAAACACAAATACATCTTACCAAATTTAAGAAGATCAAAATCATATCACCTGTCTGGACACAATGGTATAGAACTAGAAATCAACAAGAGTCTATCTGGAAAATCTACCAAAATGTGGAAACCAAACAGTACACTTCCAAAAAATCAATGGGTCAAAAACGAAATCAAAAGCGAATTAAAAGGACTTCCCAAAAAAAAAAAAGGACTTCCCTGGTGGTGTGATGCTTAAGAATCTGCCGGCCAATGCAGCGGACACAGGTTCGAGCCCTGGTCCAGGAAGATCCCACATGCCGCAGAGCAGCTAAGCCCGTGCACCACAACTGCTGAGCCTGTGCTCTAGAGCCCGCAGGCCACAACTACTGAGCCCGTGTGCCACAACTACTGAAGGCCACACACCTAGAACCCATGCTCCACAACAAGAGAAGCCACCGCAATGAGAAGCCCACACACCACAAGAAGAGTAGTGCCCATGCACCACAGCGAAGAGTAGCCCACGCTCACCACAACTAGAGAAAGCTCATGCACAGCAACAAAGACAAAACACAGCCAAAAATAAAATAAATGTTTTAAAAAGTGAATTAAAAACAAACAAACCTCAAAACAAATGAAAACGGAAACACAACGTACCGAAACCTATGGGATGCTGCAAAAGCAGTTCAGAGAGGAAAGTTTACAGCCATAAGTGCATACGACAAGAAATTAGAAAGCACCTAAATAACCTAACTCTACACTTCAAGGATCTAGAAACAGAAGAAATGTATCCAAAGTTAACAGAGGGAAGGATGCAATAAAGACTAGAGTGGAAATAGATAAAAATAGATAAAAGAAAATCAATAGAAAGGATCAACAAAATAAAAGCTGGATTTTCAAAACCATAAAATTCACAAACTTTCAGCTAGACTAGGAAAAACAAGAGAAGACAAAATCAGAAATGAAAGAGGAGACATTACCATTGATACGACAGAAATACAGGATCATAAGAGACTACTATGAACAAATATATGCCAGCAAATTAGATACCCTAGAAGAAACTGGTAACTCCTAGAAACACACTACCTACCAAGACTGAATCAGGAAGAAATAGAAAATCTAAGCAGACCAGTAACAAGGGATTGAATCAGTAATCAAAAAACTCCCAACACAGAAAACTCAAGGACCAGATGACATTATTAGTAAATTCTACCAAGCCTGTGAAGAAAAATTAACACCAGTAATAACTCTTCCAAAAAACTGAAGAGAAATGAATACTTCTAAACTTGTTCTATGAGGACAGCATTTCCAAAACACCAAAGTCAAATAAAGACTCTGTAAGAAAAGAAAACTACAGGTCAATAAAACTGATTAACATAGATGCAAAAATTCTGAACAAAATATTAGCAAATTAACTTCAACAATACATTAAAAGGATCATACACTGTGACAAAGCAGGATTTATCACTGGGATGTAAGTATGTTTCAACATACACAAATGAATACGTGAGACACATCACATTAATAGAGTAAAAATAAAAAAACACATGATCGTTTCAATACATGCATAAAAAGCAAGGGGACAAAATGCTATTCTTTTATGATATGTACCTCAACATAATTGTTTTATGATATGTACCTCAACATAATTAAGGCCATATGTAACAAGCCCATAGCTAACATCATACTCGTTGGTAAAAATGTAACAGCTATTTTTCTAAGATCAAGAACAAGACAGTGATGCCCACTTAATCACTCTTATTTAATATAGTACTGGCAGGGTTAGCTGGAGCAATTAGGCAAGACAAAGAAAGGCAAGACAAAGAAAGGTGTCCAAATCAGAAAGGGAGAACTAAAATTATCATTATTTGAAGATGGTATGATTTTGTATATAAAAAATCCCAAGGAATTCACCAAAAAGTTGTAACTAAGTTGTAACTAATCAACAAATTATGTAAAATTGCAATACATAAAATCAACATACATCACCAGTTGTATTTCTATACACAGATAGCAAAACCTCTGAAAAAAATAAAGAAAACAATCTAATTTACAGTGGCATAGAAAAATTAAGTATTTAGAAATAAATTTGACAAAGTTGTTGAAAAGTCTCTACATTGAATACTGTAAGACATTGATACAATAAATTCAAGTCACCAAAAAATGGAAAGATATCCTATGTTCATAGATTGGAGGAATTTCTAAGATTAAAAGTCCTTGACGCCATCTGTAGATTCTAACAATCTCTCTAAAAAAATCCAATGACATTCTCTGCAGAAATAAAAAATCAATTCTAAACTTTCTATGGAACCAGAGAAAATCTGAATAGCCAATACAGTCCTGAGGAAGAACAAAACCCGAGGCATCACGGTTCCTAATTTCAAACTATACTACAATCTATATTAATTAAAACAGTACAGTGCTGGCATCTGTGCTAGACACCGAGACCAATGCGACAGAACAGAGAGCCCAGAATTAAACCCCTGCATATAAGGTTAACTAATTTTTGACAAGGTAGCCAAGAACAACCATAGGGAAATAATAGAGTCTTCAATAAATGGTGTTAGTAAACCTGGATAAGCACAAGCAAAACAGAAATTTGAACCCCTATCTTACGTCAGTCACAAGAATTAACTCAAGATGGATCAAAGACTTGAACGTGAGAACTGATACCATAAAAGTCTTAAAAGAAAGAATAAAAAACTCTTCCACATTGGTTTGGATGATTATTTTATATGACGGTAAAAGCACAAACAACAAAAGCAGAAACCCACAACCAAGAAGAAATCAAACTTAAAAGCTTCTAGGGACTTCCCTAGTGGTCCAGTGGTAAAGAATCTGCCTTACAATGCAGGTGATACGGGTTTGACCCCTGGTCGGGGAACTAAGATCCCACATGCCACAGGGAAACTAATCCCGTGAGTCACAACTACTCAGCTCGCCCGCCTCAATCAGAGAGCCTGAGTGCCACAAACTACAGAGCCCATGCACCCTGGAGCCTGTGCACCATAACTAGAGAGAGAGAGAGAAAAAAAAAAAACCCACACACCACAGCTAGAGAGAAGCCCGCACACTGCAATGAAGAGCTCGCACGCTGCAACTAAGACCCAACGCAGCCAAAAAATAAATAAATAAAATACATGAATAAATAACAAATAAATCTTTAAAAAAAAGATACTGTACAACAATGTAGACAATCAACAAAATGAAAAGTAAGCCTACCAAATGGGAAAAAAAATGCAAACCATAGAATGGATAAGGGGCATGTAATCAAAATACATTTTTTTAAAAACTCATAAATCGCCACAAGAAATCATATAATCCAATGTATGAATGGGCAAAGGAAACAGAGTATCTTTCCAGAAAAGACATACAGATGGCACATAAGTATACAAAAATGTCTTCAACGTGAGTAATTATCAGTACAATGCCCATAAACCCACAGCGAGCTATTATCTCACACCCGTTAGAACGGCTGTCATCAAAAAGACGAGAAAAGAAGCATTGGTGATCATGTTGACAAAAGGGAACACTTGTCAACTGTTAGTGGGGATGTAATTTCGCAGCAACTATGGAAAATAATATGAAGGTTGATCAGAAAAGTTAAAAATAGATCTGTTACATGATCCAGCAATTCCACTTCTGGGCATTTATCCAAAAAAATAAAAGGACTAACTTGAAATATGCACCTCCATATTTCTTGCAGCATGATCCACAATAGCCAATATATGGAATCAATCTAAGTTCCTATCAAAAGATGAATGGATAAGGAAGATATGATATCTATATCTATATACTTATCTACATTTACATACAATGGATATTATTTAGCCATTAGAAAGAAGGAAATTCTACCATGTTTCACATTGATGTACCTTAGGTAAATTATGCTGATATAAGTCAAAAAGAGAAAGACAAAATCTATGTGATACCCTTTATATATGGAAATAAAAAGAAGCCAAACTTATAGAGAAAAGAATGTCGGTCACCAGGGGCTGGGGTGTGGGGAATAGGAGAGATGTTGTTTAAGGATACAAACTTTTAACTAATAGTAAATCATTCCTAAAGATCTGATGCACACAATAGTCAATATAGACCATGGTATTGTATTATAATCCTCAAACTTGCTAAGAGACTAGATCTTAATTTTTCTAACCAAAATAAAGAAGTAATAATTGGGCTTCCCTGGTGGCGCAGTGGTTGAGAGTCCGCCTGCCGATGCAGGGGACACGGGTTCGTGCCCCGGTCCGGGAAGATCCCACATGCCATGAAGCAGCTGGGCCCGTGAGCCATGGTCGCTGAGCCTGTTTCTCCGCAACGGGAGAGGCCACAACAGTGAGAGGCCCATGAACCGCAAAAAAAAAAAAAAAAAAAAAAAAAAGAAGTAATAATTATGTGACATGATAGAGGTGATAGCTACTGCTACAATGGCATAGCATAACACTTAAATGTATCAAAGCACCATTAAATTCAAGTAATATTTTATGTTAAATATAAGAAAAAAGAAATGCAATAAGCATAATCAATATACAAACAGATCAAGCAGAATAAATTTTCTGTAAGTTAGAAGACAGTAAGTTGAAAATATCCACTCAGAGGAGAACAAAGAAAAAAAGAGTGAAGAAGAATTTTGTGATCTATAGGATACCATCAAAAGAAACCCGTGAGTTACGGAGTCTTAAAAGGAAAAGATAGAGAAGGCTTATTTAAAGAAATAGTTGCTGAGAACTTTCGTAACCAGGGGAGAGATTTGGATATCCAAGTTCATGAAGCTCATAGGGCACCAAACTAAAAAAAGAAAGAAAGAAAAACTTTCCCCAAAACACATTATAGTAAAACTGTCAATGATCAAAAGCAAAGAACCTGAAAAGCAGTAAGAGGAGAGAAGCTTATAACTTACAGGAGAAACCTCATAAGGTTATCAGTTGATTTCTCAGAAGAAACCTCACAGGCTAGGAGAGAGTGGGATAATACATTCAAATTACTCAATGAAAAAAAACTGCCAACAAAGAATATCCTCTCCATCATAATCGTCCTTCTTAAATGAAGAGATTAAAAACTCTCCCCAAAAAGCTGAGAGTTCAGAATCACTATATCGGTCTTAAAAAAATTCTAAAAGAGTTCCTCAAGCTACAATAAAAGTAAACTAAGTAGTACCACGAAAACATATGAAAATACACAAGACTTGTAAACATAAGTATATGGTTAAGGTAAGAATACTTTTAATAATGTGATATGGTGGTGTGTTAACCAGTTAACTTTAGTATAAAGGTTAAAGTATGTGATTATTAAAATAACTGCAGCTATAATAATTTTAACGTATAAACAATATACACAGAGGTAAGTTGTAACACCATATACAAAAATTCATGGAGGGGAGTAAAAGCGTAGTTTTGTGTTTGTGTCATGGATTTATATTATTATCAACATAAAATAGACTGTTATATCTGTAAGATGTTTTCTGTACGCCTCATGGAACCACAGAGCAAAAATCTTATAGTAGATTCAGAAAACATAAAGAGAAGGGAATCATAACATACCACTACAGAATATCGCTAATTCACAAAGAAAGGCGGCAACAGAGGAAGGAACAAGAAACAACAAAAAATCCAGAAACCAATAAGATGGCATCGGTAAGTCCTTAACTGTCAATAATTACCATAAACATAAATGTATTAAATTCTTTAGTCAAAAGTCATTGAGTGGCTAGACAGATAAAAATACAAGATCAAACTATATGCTGGCTATCAGAGACTCATTTCGGAGCTAAAAACACAAATAAGCACAAACTGAAGCTCTGGTACAAGATAGTCCATACAAGTGGAAACCAAAAGAAAGCAGTAGTAGCTAGAGTTATACCAGACATTATATAATGATAATGTTTTCAATTTATCAAGACAAAAATCATAAACAAATATGCACCCAACAGTGGAGGATCTTAATATATTAAGCAAACACTAACAGATTTGAAGGGACAAATAGACAATACTAAAAAAAAAAAGTGTAGGGATCTTTAATACCCAACTTTCAACAATGAATGGTCATCCAAAAAGAAAATCAATAGGAAATACCAAACCTGAGCTGTACATTAGACCAAATGGACTGAACAGACAAAAACAGAACAGTCCATCCAACAGCAGCAGAATACACATTCTTCTCAAGTTCACACTGAACATTCTCCAGGACAGATCATGTGATGGGTCACTAAACAAGTCTTTGCAAATTTAAGAAGACTGACATCATACTAAGTATTTTTTCAACCATAATGGTAAGAAACCAGAAATGAACAGGACAGAATCTGGAAAATTTACAAATATGTGGGAATTAACAACATGATCCTAAATAATCAATTGGCCAAAGAAAAAAATAAAAAGACCAGGGGCTTCCCTGGTGGAGCAGTAGTTAAGAATCTGCCTGCCAATGCAAGGGACATGGGTTCGAGCCCTGGCCTGGGGAGATCCCACATGCCGTGGAGCAACTACGCCCGTGTGCCACAACTACTGAGCCTGTGCTCTAGAGCCCACGAGCCACAACTACTGAGCCCACACGCCACAACTACTGAAGCCTGTGTGCCTAGAGCCCGTGCTCTGCAACAAGAGAAACCACTGCAATGAGAAGCCAGCACACCACACGAAGAGTAGCCCCCGCTCACCACAACTATAGAAAGCCCGCGCACAGCAACAATGACCCAACACAGCCAAAAATAAAAACAAATAAATAAATTTATTTTAAAAATAAATAAAAAGACTGAATCATGAAGAAATGAAACAATCTGAATAGACCAAATTACTCTTAAGGAGATTGAATCAGTTCTCAAGAACCTCCCAACAAAAAAATACCAAGACTAGATGGCTTCACTGGTGAATTCTACCAAACTTTTTTTTTTTTTTTTTTTTTTTGCAGTACGCGGGCCTCTCACTGTTGTGGCCTCTCCCGCTGCGGAGCACAGGCTCCGGACGCGCAGGCTCAGCGGCCATGGCTTACGGACCCAGCCGCTCCGCGGCACATGGGATCCTCCCGGACCAGGGCACGAACCCGTGTCCCCTGCATCGGCAGGCGGACTCTCAACCACTGCGCCACCAGGGAGGCCCTCTCCCAAACTTTTAAAGAAGAATTAATACGAATCATTTTTAATTGGGTAAATCATATAAATCTATTTGTGGGTGATACATTCTGTATATTATAAATACACTAAGGGAGACATACCCACAATTATATAAAATAAGTTAGAGCTATTGGTTCTTAATCTCTGATTTCTTTGAAAAATTATCATTTGAGTTGAGCTTTATTTCATAAATTAAACACAAGTGAGCATACATTAATAATGAGCCTTCTTGTAAACTTTTTTGAGAATACAAAGAAGTGATAAAAAAGAGTATGTCTGTTACATGAGTATGGAGTATAATGGAAACTTACAAGAACAAGGCTCGACCAATTACAACCTCCACTTGAAAAGCCAATAAACAAAGGTGATGACAATGTTCATTTTCCAAAGAAAATTACAAGCGAAAAACAAAACTAAGAAGAAATGGGATTCTCCAGATTTACCTTGATGGTTTATGTACATTTTCTCAGTGAATCACACCAGACATTTACTGAAGATAAAATATATGAAAATCTCTCCTAATTACTTCTTCTCCCATAACCTTGAGTTACCTGGGCCACTAATGCCATCCCACTCAAAGGAGCATTTTCTTAATCCTGCTGTGATAAGCTGACGTCTCTGTTGCATTCAGATGTACACTAAACATTCCACTTTCCCTTCTTCACTAATATCCAGCATCTGAAATTATGCCATAGGGCATTTTGGATATTACTGCCTTCCCATGTTGACCTTTCACAAAGAGAATAATTTCAATAGTTGAATGTCATTGATTCCTAGGGAGAATTCTCCATGCTCTGTAGGGAGCCTGGATGCAGACAATGGGGAAAAGGCTCTGGATCACAGGGGAGACTATTCTAAACAGTGGACTTTGACTGTCATCAGAAGGAAACAAATAAGTAGCTGAAAACAACTTTGCAAGGCAGAAACATCAGAAGTAGAAAATTAAAGGTCTGTAGGTTCGCAATCCATGAAATTTCAGGAGGAAACTCAGACACAGCCTCTGACCCAGGACAGGACACTCACCTGGGAAGCTGCCATTCCTTCATCTCCCTCCTGCTCTGGTCATTTTCTCCTGGACATTATGTTAAGGCACCACATCAGCATGTGGAGGATATGCCTCAGCACCATCAGCACAGCTCCTTCACCTGTTCCCACACAGCCACAGACAAAAGGACCTTGAAAAAGAGAGATTCAGGAACGATGAGCCCCTAAATGGAGGCCAAACTGGGAGCTTTTTCTTTCCTGTCTACACTTACTCTCCCCTCACACAGTTGCCCAAAAACTCTGCTTCAGCACAGAGTAAGTGGACTACACTGCCCTGCCCCTTCCAGTCCCGTGTAGAGCAGACACCGATGCCTCCCCAAAGGGCGAAGGACCAAAGACTGGAAGCAACTCTCACCGATTACCCAGCAGCCCTCGGGCTTAAACCTGGCCTCACCTTAGAGTCACCTGGAGTTAAAACAACACAGATGCTCCCACCCAGATCAATAGACAGACTCTGTGGGGAGGGCACAGATGATGTTATTTCTAAATACTCATCATGTAGTACTAAGGGGAAACTGCATGGGAACCACGGAGCTAACATTTCTTCTGCAGCTTCAAAGTGTGTACAAATTCGGGGGGAATCAGGGCCCCACTCTAAGTTATGACCCTCCTGTGGGTCCCATGAAATGGCATCTTTAACGAAGTTTTTATTGGAGCAGATGTTACTCCCTCAGACCTGTATTCAGCTGCACTGAGCTAGAGATGTGAGGCATGGCACACCTAAGACCACTGCATAGCGTGAAGGTTTAGGGTAAGGACTTCCAGAAGTGCAGGTTCCCTGGGCCTGAGTCCTAGGGCCTGAGCTCCTCCTGGAATGGGTGTGGCCTTGCCGTTGCCTAGGGTAGATGCCACTGGGTTGGTGGAAATCACGTGGTGGGTATAGGGATGTGTGAGAGGCCACCCTTAGAAATGTACCCAAAGGTACCCTTAGTCCTCAGGTCTTCTAGCCCCCTCTCCTCTCAGGGCCCACTTGACCCACAGGACTTCCCAGGGGCAGAGCATGACCACCTGTCCTCAGGTGAGCTGAGACTCCATACCCCAAAAGATGCAGAGGACAAAGTTGTTTACATCACAGATTTGTTTGAAAATAAACCGAAGGCAGTGATGGAAGGTCGATTAACATTTTGGGTTGGGAATGGACAGAAACCTTTGAAAATAATGCCATGAATGCACATCTGGTGATTAACAAAAATAGTCGTGATCTATATTAATAAAGCACATTATAAATGAATCAACAGATCAGAATTTGTTTATTTTGTGTGTTATAAATTGTAGCATCACAGTTTGTTCTCCCGAGCCCCACTTTATACTCTCCAACATCTTTAAAGTGCATTAAATAAAAATTAGAGAAAAGCATATCTACTTTTTCAAATATTCTTTGAGAATACTGAATCATTTTAAATTTTTATTTTATTCTTTTTTAAAAATTAAATTTTTATACAATTAAAAAATTTACTTTTCATTTACAGTTATTATAAAATACTGGCTGTTTTCCCTGTTTGGTAAAATACATCCCCACCCACAGCCAGTATTCGTTCCTCCCACTGCCCGGCCCCTGTATTTCTCCTCCACGCTCCCCAGTGGCAACCACCAGCTTGCTCTGTGTATCCGTGAGTTTGCTTTTTTGTTATATTTACTGATTTGTTGTCCTTTTTAGTTTCTACATATATGTGATATCACACAGTACTCGCCTTTCTCTGTCTGACTTATTTCACTTAGCATAATGCCCTCCAACTCCACCCATGTTGCCGAAAATGGAAAACTTTTTATGTTTTTTATGGCTGAGTAGGATGGCATTGTGTGTATATATATCACATCTTCTTTATCCATTCATCTGTTGATGAACACTTACCTTGCTTCCATGTCTTGGCAGTTGTAAAAAAAAAAATGCTACTATGAACACTGCAGCACATGTATCTTTCTGAGTTACTGTTTTGTTGTTTTTGTTATCCACCCAGGAGTGGAATCTCTGGGTCATATGGTAGTTCTATTTTTAGTTTTGGAATCTTTTAATATATGCCAATAAGTGTTTCATGCTCCACTTACTAATGTAAATATTTAAATTTTAAGTGATTGTTTAAAACGCCATTTAGGTTCATAGCAAAAGTGAAAATATGACGGAGATTTCCCATATGCTTCCTGCTCCCACACAGGTATAGGCCCCTCATGCTCAACACCCCACACAAGAGTGGTACATTTGTACCGTCGACGGATCTACATTGATACATCATACTTGTTCAAAGACCATAGTTTACCTTATGGTTCATCCTTAGTGATGTACATTCTGTGGGATTGGACAAATGCATAATGACAAGAATCCATCATTATATCAATAGTATTATACAGATTATTTTAATCATCCTGAGAATTCTCTAGACTTAAGTTATTCATTGCCCCATCTCTGCCACCCTGGGCAACCACTGACCTTTTAAGTGTCTTATACATGTCTTTAACATAATATCATATCTTTGGAATCATATATCTTGTACCCTTTTCATACTGGTTTATTTCACATTGTGATATGCATTTAAGAATTCCAGCCATTATGGAAAAGAGTTTGGAGATTCCTTAAAAAACTAAAAGCTACCATATGATCCAGCAATTCCACTACTTGGTATAAATCTGAAAAAAACAAAAACACTAAGTTTAAAGGATACTTACACCCTTTGTTGACAGCAGCACTATTTACAGTAGCCAAGACACCGAAACAACCCAGGTTACCATCAACAGACGATTGACTTAAGAAGATGTGATAGGGAGTTCCCTGCTGGCAGAGTGGTTGAGAATCCACCTACCAATGCAGGGGACACGCGTTCAAGCCCTGGTCTGAGAAGATCCCATATGCCGTGGAGCAACTGGGCCCATGAGCCAGAACCGCTGAGCCTGCATGTCACGACTGCAGAGGCCCACGTGCCTAGGTCCCCTGCTCCACAATGAGAGAAGCCACCACAATGAGAAGACCGCACACCGCGACGAAGAGTGGTCCCCGCTTGCCGCAACTAGGGAAAGCCCACGAGCAGCAATGAAGACACAGCGCAGCCAGAAATTAATTAATTAATTTTTTAAAAAAAGATGTGGTGTATGTACCTGTATAATGGAATATTACTCAGCCATAAAAAAGAATAAAATAATGCTATTTAAAGCAACATGGACGGACCTAGAGTGCATTATGCTTAATGAAATAAGACAGAGGAAGACAAATGCTGTATGATCACTTACAGGTGGAATCTAAAAAAATAATACATAAGTTTATATACAAAACAGAAACACACTCACAGACAGAGAAAACAAACTTATGGTTACCAAAGGGGAAAGAGAGGGGAAAAGGAACAAATTCGGGTATGGAATTAACATATACAAACTATTATACATAACATAGATAAGCAACAAGGGTTTACTGTATAGCACAGGGAATTTTACTCAATATCTTATAATAACCTATAATGGAATATAATCTGCAAAAAATGTCAGCATTCTGTACAACAGAAACTAACATTATTTTAAATCATTTCTACTTCAAAAGAGAGAAAACAATTTCCCATATATTTTTATGGCTTGATAGCTTACTGCTTTAGTGCTGAATATTATTCCATTCCCAGAATATACTAGAGTATATTTTTCCATTCATCTACTGAAGGACACCTTGGTTTCATTCACATTTTGGCAATATTGAATAAAGGTGCTAAAAATATCCATATGCAGATTTTGTGTGGACAAATGTTTTTAACTCCTTTCAGTATACATCCATGAGAACACTTTCTGGGTTGTACAGTATGTTCAATGCTGTAGAAGGTGTCAATCTGTCTTCCAGAGTAGCTCTATTATTTTTCATTTCCACCAGCAACGAACGAGAGTTCCTATTGCTCCACATCCTCTACAGCATTTGTTGCTGTGATTGTTCCACATTTTGGCCAGTCTAGGAGTTATGTAGTGGTGTACCATTGTATTTTTTATTTGCATTTTAATGACAGCATGTCATCTGGGTGATTCTTCCATATACTTACATGCAAAGTGTCTGTACTCTCTGGTAAGGTGGCTGTAAATTGTGTTGGTCCACTTTTTAACTGAGCTGCTTTTCTTATTTTTTTTCTACCCAATCTGTATTTTATCTCTTTTCTTGCATGAGCAAGGGATATCCTTGATTTTTAACTGAATTTAGTGGGAAAGTCTCATGTTTCTAACCACTAAGCACAATGTGAGGTGAAAGTTTTTGTAGATTTTTGTTATCAACTTGAGAAAACTATTTATTTCTATTTTACTGAGAGTTTCCATGAAGAATGAGTGTTGGATTTTTTTAAAAGTCTTCTGCATCTATTGATATGACAATATAGTTTCTTTCTTTAGGTTGTTAATATGATGGCTGTAATTATTTGATTTTAGAATGTGGAACAGTTCTTGCATACCTGGGATAAATCCTTCTCATTCATGGTATACAATTCTGTCAAAACATTATTGGAGGGCTTCCCTGGTGGCGCAGTGGTTGAGAGTCCGCCTGCCGATGCAGGGGACACAGGTTTGTGCCCCGGTCCAGGAGGAGTGGGCCCGTGAGCCATGGCCGCTGAGCCTGCACGTCCAGAGCCTGTGCTCCGCAACGGGAGAGGCCACAACAGTGAGAGGCCCGCGTACCGCAAAAAAAAAAATAAATAAATAAAATAAAATAAAAATATTGGATTCAATCCGTTAATTTTTTTTTGAGGAGTTTTGCATCTAAGTTCCGGAGAGATATTGGTCAGTAGTTTTCTTTACTATTCACATTTTTGTCTGAGTTCCCACATTGTGTTTTTGGTGTCAGACATTCATTTGAGGAAATTCTCAGTCATTTAAAAAATATTTTCTGTTTTCTATCTTTATTTTTCTCTTGCTATACCCATTACGTATATGTCATAGCATTTTTAGTTGTTCCACAATTATTTGGTTCTGTTGGTTTCTTTCCAGCCCATTTTCTCTTTTGAGATTTGAAGGTTTCTCTTGATAGGTACTCAAGCTCAGAGACATTTATCCTCAGCCAGCTCTTTGGCTGCTAAAATGAAATACCAGAGACTTGGTAGTTTATAAACAACAGAATATTTTATTCTCAGAGTGGCTGAGGCGCTGTCCCTAACTAAGGCCCTGACACTGGTCCTAACTAGACGCTGATGCTGTCCGTCAATAGCTAAGGTCCTGACACTATCCCTAGCCAATGTCCTGACGCTGGTCCTAACTAAGGCCATGACGCTGTCTCTAATTCTAAGTCTGTCTTTAACTAATGGCCTTTTTCCCTAATTACGCTATGACACTGGCCCTAACAAAGGCCCTGACACTGTCCCTAAGGCCTTGACATGTCCCTAAATAGACACTGACACTGTCCCTAATGTAGGCCCTGATACTGTCAATAACTAAGGCCCTGACGCTATCCCTAAGTCCCTGACACTGTCCCTAACTAACACCTGCACTGTCTCTTACTAGGGGTCTCAAGTTTTCTCTAACAGAGGCCCTGATGCTGTCCCTAACTAAGGCCCTGAAGCTGCCCCTAACTAATGTCCTGACAATGGCCCTACCTAACACTCTGAGGCTGGTCCTGTTAATGTCCTGACAGTGTCCCTAACTGAGGCCCTGATGCTCTTCCTAACTAAGGACTTGATGCTATGTCTACCTAAGGCACTAACATTATCTGTAACTAATTACCTGACTCTTTCTGTAACTAACGCCCTTTGTCCCTAACTAACACCCTAATTTTGTCCCTCATTAATGCCCTGACACTGGTCGCCCTGATACTGACCCAGTCTAAGGCCTTGATGATGTCCCTAATAGCCTTAGATGCCCTCACTGTTGGCCTGACCCTGTCCCTAACCCTTTTCCTAACTAAGGCTGTGATGATGTCTCTACCTAAGGCACTGTCTATAATGAGCCCCAACACTTTCCCTAGCACCGTGATGCCGTCCCTAATAGCCTCATACATCTCTCAATAACGCCCTGATCCTGTCTATAACTAAGGCCCTGACGCACTCTCCTCTACCTGAGGCCCTGACACCGTCTACAATAATGGCCTGCCTCTTTTCCTAATACCCTGACGATGTCCCTAATAGCTGCAGACAACCCACAATAACACCCTGACACTGGCCCTACCTACAGCTCTGATTCTGGAGTTAAGTCCATGAGAATATACCTAAGGAACAGCCTGAACTATTTCTAAGTCCCTGACGGTGACCCTAATAGACTGAGATATCCGACACTATCACCCTGATCCTGTCCATAACTAAGGCCCTGAATATGTCCTTAAGAAAGTCTCTGATGTGTCCTTAACTAACGGCCTGAATTGTCTTATACTACGGCCCTCAAGTTTTCTCTGAGGTCCTGACACTATCCCTAAGTAAGGCCTGGTTGCTGGCCCTAACTAACATCCTGACGCTGTCCCTAACTGAAGCCCCCATGTTCTTCTTAACTAAGGCCTCGATGAAGTCTCTACCTGTAACTAATGACCTGACTCCTCACCTAACACCCTAATTATATTCCTCACTAATGCCCTGACACTGGTCCTAACTCCAGCCCTGATATGCTGGCCCTAACTAATGACCTGACACTGACCCTTACTAAGGCCTCACCCCGGGGTTGTCCCAGGCTGCTGGGCAGTGTTCTCTTGTCCGCATATCTAGCCAGCTGCCTGCCATTGGCCACTCTAAGATTCTGCGATGCAGTGGTCCCACGTGGGATGTGCCTGAGTAGGCTCACCTGCGGGAGGAGGGTCATGGCCACTCCGCCCACCAGGGGACTGCAGCTCAGGGTAGGAATCACTCAGCCAGTGTCTGGACACAGTTCTGTGTCCTTGTTTGTTGTAAAAACCCTTGGAGTTACCTCTAACCTTTTTTAAATTGATCTCCCCCCACCAGCATATTTATAATATAAATTATTTGCCACATTAAAATTCAGGAATGACATTATTAGAATGAGCAGAAAGACAAAGGATGCCCCCCCCCAATGATCTATTACTTGAAGGATTTAAAATTCTAATGAAAACACTCATTCTCATCACCTTCTTGGGTGTCAGCACAAGGCGGGAATCAGCTGCATCCTTTATTTATCCCTTTGATTTTTCCAGAACCTTTCCTTCGAGAAGAAATCTCTGGGCTCTGCGGGAACTGTGAGTGGTGACCATGAGGTAAATCTGAGACTGAAAAGCAAGAGGAAGAGAGACAGAGGAGGAGATGAGAATCGGTGATGGGGAGAAGCAGGGGCGTCCACGTTCAATCGCAGGCTGAGAGTCTGGGTTAGTCTCCAGCGAAGCTAAGGACCACCAGGGTCTGGCCCCACTGGCCTTGTCACCTGGTGTGGGGACTGCGGACAGCCAAACTCCCATGGCCACTCTCAGAGAAATCAGGGAGGTGGGAGGGCACCCCTGAGAGCCAGATGGAAAATGGTCATGCTGTGAAATAACAAGATGCCCTTTCAGAAAAGTGAACACTGTCCCCTTGGTTCTCAAAGACTTGCAAACACTCTGTGTCCTTCTGGAGGCGTGCTGAAGCCTTCAGCCTTTGAGGGCACTAATGGGAGTGCATCTGGGCTCAAAACCATCCAGCACTCACTCCCTGAGGGTGCTGAGAATGACCCGTGTCCACCCCTCGGGTGCTGTGGGGCCTGAAATCCCCTGATCACCGAGGACGGGAGGGGCCGCACAGACACTGCACTGGACCACCGGGGGCTTGGCTGCTGGGCTAGTCCTTTATCAGATACATGGTTTGCAAACATCTTGGGCCATCTTGGATGGCGGATTATCTTATTCCTTGCTTCTTTTATACACAACAGTTTTTCGTTTTGAGGAAGTCCAATTCATCTATTTTGTCTTTTGCTGCTTGTGCTTTTGGTAGCAGATCTAAGAAATCATAGCCAAATCCAAGGTCATGAAGATTTACTCTCATGTTTTCTTCTATCAGTTTTAGAATTTTGGTTCTTGCATCTAGGCCTTTGATCCATTTTGTGTTGATTGTGTATACGGGATGACGGGGGGAGGTAAGGGTCCAACTTTCTTCTTCTGCGTGTGGGTATCCAACTGTCCCAGCACCTGTGCTCACTGTTTGGGAGAAAATATTTGCCAATGATGTGACCAACAGGGGCCTAATTTCTAAAATATACAAACAGCTCATACAACTGAAAAAAGAAATCAAAAAGTGGGCAGAAGGTCTAAATAGACACTTCTCCAAAGAAGACGTACAGATGGCCAATAGGCACATGAAAAGATGCTCCACATCACTAATTATTAGAACAATGCAAATCAAAACTACAGTGAGGTATCACCTCATAGCGGTCAAAACGGCCATCAATAAAAAGTCTACAAATAAATGCTGGAGGGGGTGTGGAGAAAAGGAAACCCTCCTACGCTGCTGGTCGGAATGTAAGTTGGTGCAGCCACTATGAAAAGCAGTACGGAGGTTCCCAAAAAAAACTAAAAATAGAGTTGCTGGGGCTTCCCTGGTGGCACAGTGGTTAAGAATCCGCCTGCCAATGCAAGGGACACAGGTTCGAGCCCTGGCCCAGGAAGATCCCACATGCCACGGAGTAACAAAGTCCGTGCGCCACAACTACTGAGCCTACACTCTAGAGCCCGCGAGCCACAACTAATGAGCCCACATGACACAACTACTGAAGCCCGAGTGCCTAGAGCCCGTGCTCCCAACAAGAGAAGTCAACGCAATGAGAAGCCCATGCACTGCAACCAAGAGTAGGCCCCACTCGCCGTAACCAGAGAAAGCCCACGCACAGCAATGAAGACCCAATGCAGCCAAAAATAAAAATAAATAAATTTATTAACAAATAAAGAAAATAAAAATAGAATTGCCGTGTGAACCAGCAATCCCACTCCTGGGCACATATCCAGACAAAACTATAATTCGAAAAGATACATGCACCACTATGTTCATAGCACCACTATTCACAATAGCCAAGACATGAAAGCAACCTGTATGTCATCAACTGATGAATGGATAAAGAAGATGTGATAAATATATACAATGGGATATTTCTCAGCCATAAAACAGAGTGAAATAACGGCATTTGCATCTACATGGATGGACCTAGAGATTATCAGATTAAGTGAAGTCAGACAGAGAACAACAAAGAACATATGATATCACTTATATGTGAAATCTAAAATGAGACACAAATGAATCTACAAAACAAACGGACTCACAGAGATAGAAAATAGACTTGCGGTGGCCAAGGGGAAGATGGGGGAGGGATGGATTGGGAGTTTGGGATCAGCAGATGCAAACTATTATATATAGGATGGATAAACAACAAGGTCTTACTGTACAGCACAGGAAACTATATTCAGTACCCTGTAATAAACCATATGTATATATATAATAAACAGTACGTGTGTGTGTGTATATACATATCTGAATCATTTTGCTATACAGCAGAAATTAACACAGCATTGTAAGTCAACTATACTTCAATGAAATAAATTTTTTAAAAATTAGGTTGAGATTATACCATCAATTAGTTTGAAGACACTTTTATAAAGTAGGCCTTATTTTTCTTGTCCTTTCATCCTGGGTCAAATGTATAACAGATAGAAACTAACCAGGATTACTCCAGTTTGAACTCATATCACCCAGAACTTTAATTGTTGAACAAACCATTAATACCAATTACACCATGGGATGTCCTGATCCAATATCAAGTTTGTAAACCTTGTATCAAGCCTGCAGAATCCACTAAATTTGGAAATTCAAACTGAAATGAAGCTAACTATCCCATGATTTCTCCAAAACTAGTCATACGACAATCAATTGGAAACCATATGCAATCAAATGAATGTAGACAGAAACAACTATACCCTTCCTTTTTCTTTTCCTTTTAGATGAAGATGGTATTTAAGGTGATGTCTTGGGCCATGCCAGGGTGTAACTCAATTTCCTGGGTATCTCCCATGCACACAGGAGGTACACGTGTTAGTTCACTTGTTTGTGCAACTATATGAAGGTAGTTAATACCACAAAACTGTATACGTAAAATGAATTAAATGGTAAATGGCATGTCTTTTATTTTTAATGACAAAGAAACAAAAGTTTAGTGCTGACATTTCTTACAACATAAATGAACGTTAAAAACATCCTTAGTGAAAAAAGCCATAGAGAAAAGGCCACCCAGATCCCATACTCATCTTGTCTGCTTTAAATACATCAAGGTTGTCCATATGAGGGAAAAACTCAGTAACGGTTCCAGAAAAAGAAAACTGGATTGGGAGGGAATAGGACATTTTCATACAGTTGGGACAACAGGCGAAATTTGAAGTGAGTCTGAGTATTAAATTCTAATGTGGACATCATGGTTTCCTCATTTAGGGTTATGTGTTGATTCCTCAGGAGAGTGTCCCTCTCCCTATCCCATGACTTCTCCAAAACTAGTCATGGTTTTGTGAGCATTTTGTGTGAAGTGGTAAATGTGAGTACTTTTGCCATTACTGAAGCTTTTCTGTGCATTTTCAATTACTGGAAAGTAAATTACTTTTCAAAACAACCATGTCAGTACTATGTCAGAAAATCAGATAAGACAGTCAACAAACTTTGTTATAGAGTCCAAGACTTACCCAGACAAAGTTCAACCAAAATTGTGACTGGTATTTCCTTTGTAGGAGTCCACATGGTATTAAGAGGCACAGAAGAAGGGACTTCCCTGGTGGCGCAGTGGTTAAGAATCCGTCTGCCAATGCAGGGAACACGGGTTCAACCCCTGGAACGGGAAGATCCCACATGCTGCGGAGCAACTAAGCCCGTGGGCCACAACTACTGAGCCTGCGCTCTAGAGCCCAGCCCATGCATCATAACAAGAGAAGCCATTGCAATGAGAAGCCCGCGTACTGCAACGAAGAGTAGCCCCCCTCTCGCCGCAACTAGAGAAAACCTGCGTACAGCAACGAAGACCCAACGCAGCCAAAAATAAATTAAATAAATAATTTTTTTAAAAAAAGGCACCATGAGAGGAGTATATTAGTAGCTACCAAGTCTTCGGTCCTGCAGATTACCTGGGATGCAGTAGAAAGAGTGAGATTTTAGCATTAAAAGTTTTCACATTACTTCAAAAAAATGTTAAAAAAAAATAAATTCAGTAAAGTTGCAAAACACGGAATCAATACGCACAAATCAGTTTTGTTTCTATACACTTAGCGAACTATCAGAAAGAAAAATTAAGAAAACAATCCCATTTACAACTCCATCAAAAAGAACAAACTATTTAGGAATAAATTTAACCAAGGACATGAAAGACCTATACTCAGGAAATTATAAAGCATTGATAAAGACATTAAAGACACAATAGAAAACAATATTCCATGCTCATGCATCAGAAAAAATGACTATTATTAAAATGTTTATTCTACCCAAAGCCATCAACAAACAGAACCAGGAAAAACAGACACCAGACTCCAAAGAACGACACTTGTCACCATCTACACTGCACATAAAACTAAAAGCCCACAGTCTTCCACATTAAACCCTTTCTCTCCTGAGTCCCCTGAAGATGCACCCCACCTACCCCGCAGTCAGCTGCACAGCAAGATTCTCCACACTTTCTCATTTTTTCCTCTTGTGACATCTCCTCACCAGTGGGTCCTGAGAAAAGCCAGCTCCAGTCAGTATAGACAATGCCCCGTGGTCCAGAAACCTAAGCCCTGACAGGAGACAAAGCTCCCGTCAGCTTGTCACAGAGCAAAGTCTGTGGGCGGGATGCACCTGTGCCCCCAGGGTCAGACAGTTGTGTTCATAGTCCACTGTGGGACATCAGAGAAGTGCCGGGAGCGCCACACTCACAAACCCAGAGGCCTCATCCTGAATGCTGTTCTGTTGTTTATACTAAGTTTGAAAATCCAAACTGAAATGGAGCCAAGTATCTCACTGTATCTTCTCAAAACATGGTTAAGGAACAATTAATTAGGTAATGAAATGAATGTAGACAAAAACTTTACAACGTAAACCAAAATTCACTCAAAAGTGCCCATAGGGCTTCCCTGGTGGCGCAGTGGTTGAGAGTCCGCCTGCCAATGCAGGGGACACAGGTTCGTGCCCCGGTCCGGGAAGATCCCACATGCCGCGGAGCGGCTAGGCCCGTGAGCCATGGCCGCTGAGCCTGCACGTCCGAAGCGCCCATAGACAAATTTAAATTACCAAACTATAAAAATTCTAGAAGAAAAAAGAAAATCTAGGACTTCCCTGGTGGTGCAGTGGTTAAGAATCCGCCTGCCAATGCACGGGACACAGGTTCAAGCCCTGGTCTGGGAAGATCCCACACGCTGCAGAGCAACTAAGCCCATGCGCCACAACTACTGAGCCTGTGCTCTTGAGCCCATGCACCACAACTACTGAGCCCACGTGCCACCACTACTGAAGCCGGCACACCTAGAGCCCATGCTCCACAATTAGAGAAGCCACCGCAATGAGAAGCCCGTGCACAGCAACGAAGAGTAGCCCCCACTCACCGCAACTAGAGAAAGCCCACATATAGCAATGAAGACCCAACGCAGCCAAAAATCAATAAATAAATTTATTTTTTTAAAAAAAAGAAAATCGACATGACCTTGGGTCTGGTGATGCGTTTTAAACACACAACACCAAAAGTCAATCAACAAAAGAAAAATAATTGATAATGTGGACCTTATAAAATTCAAATTTTCTACTCTATGAAAGAACTTATTCAGAAAACCAAAAGACAAACCACAAACTGGAAGAAACTATTTCCAAAACACATATCTGATAGAAGGTTTGTACTCAAATTATACCAAACAGTGCCATTAAAATTTGGTAAAGATTGAAACACACACCTGGCCAAAGAAGATAAACAAATACTAAATAAAGCAGACAAGAATATACTCAAGATGCTGATGGAATGCATGTACAATCAAGCTTGGAAGATGGTTTGGCAAGTTTTTTCCAAATCTAAATAGTCTTACCTTAGGATCCAAGAAGCATACCTCTTGTATTTAGACAACTGCTTTGAAAACCTGTGTTCAAACAAAAACTAGGATCAAGTAATGCACAGCAGCTCTATTCATAATGGGTAAAAACTTAAAGATATCAGGATGTCCTTCTGTAGATGAATTCATAAGCAAAGTAGGGCACATCCATGTCAAGGGGAGCAGAATACCCCACCCCAATATATGTCCCTTTGACAAAAGGATTATTTTGGACTGATTAATTTTAAAAAGAGCAGACCCAGGAGAATTTTTGAAAACCAAGTAGAAAATGCCCTTTTATGAGGTAAATTTACATTTATTAAGGATATCTCCATTT
This sequence comes from Monodon monoceros, assembly GCF_005190385.1. Classification (NCBI taxonomy): domain Eukaryota; kingdom Metazoa; phylum Chordata; class Mammalia; order Artiodactyla; family Monodontidae; genus Monodon; species Monodon monoceros. The sequence continues at coordinate 61,241 of NW_021703774.1, forward strand.
GTAAGGGTATGTCCCTCTCTGGATCAGGAATTGAATGATGACTAAATATCAAGAAAGACTTGTCGGGACTTCCCTAGTGGTCCAATGGTTAAGACTCCACACTCCCAATGCAGGGGCCTGGGTTCGATCCCTGGTCAGGGGGCTAGATCCCACATGCCACAACTAACCCCTGGTGCAGCCAAATAAATAAATATTAAAAAAAAAAAAAAGCTTGTCAATGAAATAGGTCTGGATGTAAATCTGCATAACAACCATACCCTTCTTTACTGTGCTTTGCCTAATAACCTTCCTTAAATGGCTTCCTCCATTCCCTAACATCTTTCTTCTGTTCTTAGCTGAAGGTAGCCTTTAAGGTAATGGCTTGGGCCAGACTAAGTATTCCTGGGTATCTTTCAAGTATACAGGAGGTATGTATGGTGTATATTAAACTTCTGATTGTTTTTCTCCAGTTCATCTCCCTTTCATTACAAGGGGGATCTCAATGAAGAACATAGAAGGGTAGAGGGAAAATTATTTTTCCTCTCCTATACATGCAATGCAATAATATTCAGAGATATAAAGGAATGAATCATCAACCCGTGCAAAAAGAAATAGATGAATCTAACACTTATATTGCTAAGTAAAAGAATCCAGTCTGAAGTGCTACACACTCTATGACCTCATTTATATGACATTTTCTAGAAAAGGCAAAACACTCATGGTACACAGTTTATGGAATATGTGATTGAAAGGTCTGTATGATACTTTAGTAGTGAATACCTGTCACTATGCACTTGTCTACACCCACAGATTTTTTTTTTTTTACAGCCCAACAATTATAATCTATTCAAGTTTATTTACTTCGGATATGGGAGTGTCAAAGACTGGCATACAGAATGTAGCAAACAATTTAACTGATTTAGAAAAGTATGAAAAAAAACTCACTGTTGGTGGTGGGACAAAATGGGCCGACCTAAGTTAACTTTGGAAATGAGAGGACTCTGTAGGCCAAAGGCAAAATATGCCACACATACACAGTGGACTCTGTAAGTTCTTTCCCATGAAGGGTAGTAGCTAACAGTACTGACACTGCTATATCAGTCATCGGATGGGACAAGCACTGAATTTAATGACAAATGGTGGAAGCCAGGTTTCTTACCACTGGAGTGAGAAGTCACAAACAAAGGAAGGTTGCAATATCCATGTCCCAACAGATCAGGTTGGAGATATCAGTATAAACTCTCTTTAGCCTACACATAGTTCCACATGGAAATCTTTATAATTATGTGTATATGCACAGGCTGGGATACATGCATATATTTCCATGCACTGACAGCTGAGCATATTTAGCTCCAACATGTAAGCCTTTAATACTATTCTCTAATAAAAGGAACAAGGGCTCTTTGAAGAAAGGGCTGATGCTAGGACTGAGACAGTAAATATATGAAACAGGATAATCTTAAAATATCAGAGAGTAAAGAAGTACCAACAATTTTAAAAACCCACAAAAGAAAAATTATGTAAAATGGAAACAGGAGCAAATGGAAGAAGCTCTCAACAGCCAAAGCAAGGATGAACTAAGCAGTCTAATAATGTAGTGCCGGCTTATGACCAAAAGTTTACAATAATTACTCACGTGTCCAAACTGGTAAAAATAAGTTACAGAGTTTTTGATGAATGGTGTTAAATAGAAATCTCCTAGGCAGAAAGCTTCTAAACAATGTATAGAGCCACTCAGCTGTCCACCAAGGATGTGAAGCTAACCCCTCTCTCCTCAAGTGTGGCTTCTGCATTATGACTGCCTCCTACATAAGACACACAGGATGGACATGGGAAAAAATTAACCTCACTGTGGGAAAACTTAATAAACATTACCTCAGCTAGGTGACCAAAGTTAAGAATATAAGGGAGAAGTTCCCTTAAGAGCCTGTTCTCTCGATATACAGTGAAGAGGAAGCACTTCACCTCTGTGGTCTGCTTTTTCAAAGCCAAGTCTAACCACGACAAAACCACCAAGCAAATCCCAGCACCCGGCAGTCTATACAATACCTGAGCAGCCCTCCTCCACGCTGTCAAGGTCATGGAAACAAGGAGAGCCTGAGCAACTGTCAGAGCCCGGAAGAGTCTAAACAGACATGATGACCCCATGTCCTCTGAGACCCTGGAACAAGGAAAGGTATAACAAAGGGAACGTGAATAGGGACTTCAGTTAATAGTAAAGTATCAGTATTTGTTCATTATTTGTGATGAGTCTGTAGAAAATCAGACTGGAAAAATTAAACGTCAAATAAGAGAAACCTACTGTAACAAACTGGAAATCTAGAGGAAATGGGTGATTTCTTTGTAAAGACACATTACCAAGATGGACCCTAAGTTAAGGAAAATACAAAAAGACTAATTAACCGCTGAGGAACCTCTTCCCCTGCTGGCTGTCCTATCACTGTTCCAGGCTTTCCCTCTCCCAGGACAGGGAAGGAGCAGGGACAGAGCGGTTTGGCAGCTCCCCTAGTATATGACCCCACCCAGTGTCTTCATCTCCCCCAGCCACGCCTACCCAGTTAGGACACCTGAGGATGGACCAGGGATTATTGATTTGGATGTTTCAACTAGGACTTTTTTTATTCTCAGCGACTGTACACACTTACTGAAGTAAACTAAATTAGTATTTATTGTAAGGGTAGAAATAATTTAATACTTGCAAGTGGCAAGTTGAAGAATGGGTTTGCACCTGGCAGGTCCAGTGTCTCACACTCTCTCAGGGTGACCTTATTTCTCTCCAAAGCTTTGTCCTGCTCAGTGCCTTTGGGAGACCCCATTCACAGGCACAGGCTCTCTCACTGCCCTTGGGCCAACAGCAGTTCTAGGCTGACAACCACTCACCATCCTTTTTCCAAGAAAATTTTCTCTTTTCTTGGGTTCTAAGAAAATTCATGGTTTTGAATACCTTTGGCCTGGCTTGGGTTTCACTCTCATCCTTGACCCATCACCAGAAGATGGAAAATGGGACTGGCTAGATGTGGGTTGTAAACCCATCTTCGAGATGGGTGGAACATGAGCTCATCCTTCTGGAACTGTTTGGACTGGAAGCAGGTGGGATGTAATTCCCAAAGGAAAACTGAGGCACTAGGCTTGGACATGAGAACAGATGCTGGCTGGGAGAAAGCAACAGATTCTATGTCATTGACAGCTCACTGCACAGCACAGAATCTGACACAAAAGGAAGAAAGGGGTTCACTTAGGGTCAGGGGCTACAGCTACTCATCCAGTGCTCTTACTGTCCCTCCCAAGACTGCAAGAAGTTCTTTCACTTGCTGAAAAGTCAGGATCATTGGTGGTGGTAAACTCAAGTCTCTTCCTTGGGCACCAGGTCCTCACATTTCAGAGGCTGGCCCAGAACAGCCCATGTGCCCTCCGAAGACACACAGACCTCATTCCTGCCCTTGAGAGGTGGGAGCCCTTGAGTTATGCCATCTCCCTGGCCATATTAACTACCCATCCCTGAAAAACAATACTGCTCCTTTTCCAGTTTCTTCTCTCTCCTTTTCTAAGGGAAGAAACCAAAAGCTAGGGTGGTAAGGAAACTCTTGTGCAATGAAGTAACGGGAGGCTCGAGAATTATTCCATGCCATGGAACCCATAATCGGCAGGCTCTCCAGAGACCACATGGATGCATACGGCTCTCCAAGACAATGCAGT